>NW_007246165.1:70692-111980 GCF_000164805.1 Carlito syrichta
CTGCCCAGGCGGGTCTCAAACCCATGGGCTCAGGCAATCCACTCACCTCAGCTTCCCAAAGACGTGGGATTACAGGCTGAGCCACCGAGCCCGGCTTGTTCAGCAGTTTTTAATCCAAAAAGGTATGACCCCTTTGTCACCCTCCCTATTCACCTAATCTACCCATAGCAACTTTTTTGTTTCCCTTGATGAAAAAGTCCTCAAAGAGAAACATTTGCCAATGTGGAAGAGGTGAAACAAAAAAACAGCAGAAGCACCAAAAGGCAACAAAATTGATGAGTTCAAAATCTGTTTTAAGCAGTGGAAAAAGCATATCAATAGGTTTATTGCATCAAGTGAAGAGGATTTTGGCAGTGACTGAAGTTTAAACATGTAAGAATAAATACACATTTTTTAATAAATAAATTCCAGGTTGTTTGGGTCCCCCCTTGTATAGAGTTTTATAAGATGTATCCTTAGAGCCACAGATATTTTTGAGCAAGTGTTTATAAAAACATATTCAATCTGTTCACGCTTCTCAAAGAGGTAACTTAAATGTAGGGCATCTAGTTCCATCTCCTTTCATCGTCAGTCACTTCTCCCACTACAGTCTTCTTTGCTAACTAAATACCACTTTCTCTTATATAGACAATGTTCTCCAACATTCCAAGAGCATTTTTTGACTAGGACCTTTTCACAGGTATTACTTATGCCGGAAATACTCTTCCCCTGATATCCACATAGCAGCCTTTTCTGTGACTCAGATCTCAGCTTAAATACCACTTATAAGTTTTATCAGTATCTATGTTATATGTTTGTTTGTTTGTTTGTTTGTTTATTGCCCAACTATTAGAGAGAATTACCGGCATCACTTCCTAGAATAGTACTTGACACATATTAGATTGTCTGTAATATTTGATGAATTAAGGAAAAAAATATGAATGTTAATCTAAATTTGGGCAAAAAAAGTGTTCTTGTTCCAAGTAAATTTGATTTGTTTAGTCAAATTTATTTTCAAAACCATCTCTTTATTTAACCTACTAGCAACTGATGAAGTGGGAAAAGGGGTGAACAATTTTGGCAAAATCTATCAGCTATTTTTAAAAAGAAGGCATATGAATCTTAGTTATATTACTATTTTTGTATCAATAGAAAGTGGCAATTATAAAGAACCCATGATTTAATATGAAGTAGCATAATTTTGTAGAGAAAAAGTATATCAACAAAATTTATTACCAGAATTATTTGTCAAATCATGAAACAGCAGCTTTACAGGCTGTAAGTTCAGGGCAGGTATAACTTTATAATCATCATATAGTGAACTGTGTTTTGACAAGGTCAAACACAAATGTTAAAATGTGAGTATTAAGAGTTACTAACAGAATGCATGGGAAAACAAGGCAAAGTTGAATTCATTTTATCAACTTTCTTCTTTTAAACATTGCCCAGACTGGAGTGCAGTGACTGCTCCCGGCCACTGCAGCCTCGACCTGCTAGGCCCCGGTGATCCTTCCGCCTCAGCCTTCCGAGTAGCTGGAATTACAGGCATGCGCTACCACAGCCGGCTGATTTTTTTATTTATTGTGGAGATGAGGTCTTGCTGCCCATGCGGGTCTTGGGTTCTAAAAATAATTTACCGTTACAAAAAAAAGAGTTGTATATTTCAATTATAAACAGATAATCACCTTAGTTGTGCATGGTATGAGTTTGTGTGTATTTTTATTAATTCATTCATATTCTATAGAAATAAATTTTAAGGAATTAAAAACTCATTAATATATAATATCTCTTACAATAGAGTATTATTTAATGTCAGGTGTTAGTAGACGGGTAATAAAAACCAATGTTTATCCATACCCTAAAGCTACTAAGACTGTACTCATGTTTGAATGTCAAAAGTCAATTATGAGAATTGGATTAAGATGGCCAATGGGAGGCAGCTATAGTGAGTTTCTCCTATGAATAAACTAAGATATAGAGAGTCCTCAGTACCCAAAGAGGAACATAACCAGCAGAACCCCCCATGACTCATCAAAGGAGTGATAAACAAAAGAAGGGAAAATTAATAGACCTATGTTGAAACTGGTCACCTCTCCCCTATACTACTACAGTACACCAGCAGCCTCCAGACATAGCGGGAAAGGTAATTAAGGGGAAATTAGGAGTTCTGTGTTACTGCCACAAACTTAGTGGGCCCCCTGAGCCTTGCAAGACTGCAGTCTCTCATGGGAGACTGCATTACCCATAGCAGTGCAGTGGAGTGGTTCAGGAAAAAAGTATTGAGCAGTGTTGCTGTTTTCTAGGAACTCGACCCTTGCAAGTCATGGGACTGCTTTCTAGCCAGCCTGGCAAGGGACAGGCCACAAGAGTAAACTCCTTGGCTTACAGACAGGGCCTGGCTGGGACAGATTGCCATGGAAACGCCTGAGGCCCTAAGGTCACTGCACGTTGACATTTAAAAGGTAGACTGACTGAGACCAAGGTGGGCAACCTGGTGAGAGTCATTGCCATAGCAACCTCTCACTCCCTGTGCAAACTCTGCTGTGCCCACCCTGTACAACAGTTTTACCTTATTTTCCTAGGACTGCTTCCTAATCCCCACCTAAAATTCATATGGAACCAAAAAGAACAAGAATAGTCAAAGCAATCCTAAGCAAAAAGGACAAAGCTGGAGGCATCATATTACCTAATTTCAAATTTTGGTACAAGTCTATAGTCACCAAAACAGCATGGTACTGGTACAAGAGCAGACACATGGACCAATGGAACAGAAAAGAGAATCCAGAAATAAACCCAAATACCTAAAACCAAGTGAACTTTGCCAAAGCAAACAAAAACATACACTGTGGAAAGGACATCCTATTCAACAAGTGATGCTGGGAAAATTGGATAGCTACATGCAAAAAAAATGAAACTTGATTCCTATCTCTCCCTATAGACAAAAATTAACTCAAGATGGATTGACTTAAATGTCAAACTTGAAGTAATAAAAATCCTAGAAGAATACCTAGGAAAATCTCTTCTGAACATTGGCCTAGGCAGAGAATTTATGTCTATCACTCCAAAAGCAAATGTAACTAAAACAAAAATAAATAAGTGGGGCTTAACTTAACTAAAAAACTTCTGCACAGCAAAATAAATAATCAACAGAGCAAATAGACAACCTATAGAATGGAAGAAGATATTCATGAACTATATATCTGACAGATGCCTAATATCCAGAATCTACAAGAATTCAAATAAATCAGCAAGAAAAAAGCAAATGACCCCATTAAAAAGTAGGTAAACACTGTGAATAGACATCTCTCAAAAGAATATATGCAAATGACCAATAAATACATGAAAAAATGTTTAGCATCACTCATCATCAGGGAAATGCAAGTTAAAATCACAATGAGATACCACCTTACACCAGTCAGAATGGCCATTATTAAAAAATAAAAATAAATAAAAAATAAATACTGGCATGGATGTGCAGAAAAAGGAATGCTTATACATTGTCGGTGGGGGTGTAAATCAGTACAATCTCTATGGATATTGTTGGAGATGTCTAAAAGAACTAAAAGGAGATCTACCATTTGACCCAACAATCCCACTTTCAGGTATCTACCCAAAAGAACACAGGTCTCTATATGGAAAAGACACCTCTACCCACATGTTCATTGCAGCACAATTCACATAGTAAAGATGTGGAGTCCACCTAAATGCCCATCAACTGATCAGTGAATAATGAAAAGGTCACAAACACACACACACACACCATGGAACACTATTTAGTTATCAAAAAAGAACAAAATTATGTCTTTTGCAGCAACTTGGATGGAATTGGAAAACCTCATTCTAAGTGAACTCACTCAACCACAGAAAAGCAGACACTCCAATTTCTCACTGTGGGAGCTGAACTAAAGATATGCAAAGACATGCAGAAGGTATAATGGACACTGAAGACTCAGAAAGAGGAGGGAGAACAGGGTCGGGCAGACAGAAAATAACCTCTTAGGTACAATGTACACAGGTAAGGCTGGTTAGTACACTTAAAGACCAGACCAAAAACTGTTTGTACCCTTCAAAGCTATTGAAATGAAACAAGATATTTATTTAAAAAGCCAATCATTGGAATAATGTTAAGCCTCTGTTCATTATATATTCTGATCATTTGTTTATGTGTAGCCTGCTTTATATTTAGTTATTTACTTAGTAATTTTGAATAATAAATATTGTACCACAAATACACCACTTTCTCTACTAACATTTTTGTCTCAAAGTCTAAGCCATCTAATGTTAATATGGCTATGACAATTTTCCTGTGGCTAGTATTTGCCTGATGTATCTGTCATTTTCCTTTTACTTTCAGTCTTTCAGTGCCCGTATACTTTAGGTATAAAGCATGTGTATGCTCTCTCGCTCTTTCTCTTTATGTATATGTGTGTGTGTAAACATATATAGAGAGAAAGATTTTTTTAATTGAAATGTGATCTGGCCGGATGCAGTAGTTCAAGCCTGATTTTTTTATAAAAATCGTGCCATAATGGGCTCATATTAAAAATAGAAGACATTATTACAAAATAAGATAAGTACAATATTGTGTTTCAATACATTTCTGACTCATATCAAAAAAGCCTAGTTTGTCAAAAGCAGTAGATTTAAGAACTCATATAATGGAATACATAGCTTTAAGAAAAATAAATCATCATATACCATAAAGTAATTTCAGCTCCATTTCAGAGAAAGACAAATTAGGAGTAGTTTAAGGATAGCCATATTAGCACAACTACAAAATCAAACTGAAAGCATTACACTCTTTTTCATAATATCAGGCAATTGAACCTCACTTGGTATTCCAAAACTCCATCACTAATTAGCAATTTCCTGCTCTGCTGGCCTCTTGGGATGCCAATGTACTCCAGCCTGGGTAATGAAGTGAGACTCCAACTCAAAAAAAAACCAACAACAACAACAAAAACAAACTATGTCTTTTAGTCATTAGTTTAGAAAATTTATATTAACTGTAATATTGCTATATTGGGACCACTTACTACCACTTTGTTTTTGTTATCCAACTCTTTCTTACTTTCTTTAATAGATATTAAGCATATTTTCACATTTGTTGTTCTTTTGGGGTGTTTTTTGTTTGTTTGTTTTGAGTTGGAGTCTTACTCCATCATCCAGGCTGGAGTGCAGTGGCACGCTCAGGGCTACCCCAGAGTGGACCTGCCCGGCTCTGGCAAGCCTTCCGCCTCAGTCTTCTGAGTAGCTGGAACTACAGGGACACACTACCACGCCCGGCTAATTTTTATTTACGGTAGAGATGAGGTTTAGCCAAATTGCCCAGGCTAGCCTCAAACCGGTGGCTTCAGGCAATGCACTTGCCTTGGTCTCCCAAAGTGCTGGGATTACAGGCTGAGCCACCCAGCCTGGTCTATTGGTCTTAAGAATAGTACTTATATGATTTTTATATGGAGATAGTCTTCTGTAGATACATAATATGTGTAGATAATATGTAAATAACTATGGGTCAGTAGTATTATTAATGAATAAAATACATTTTAAGATAAGTACAATGAGTCATTAAAAATCAGCCGGGCGTGGTAGCGCACGCCTGTAATTCCGGCTACTCGGAAGGCTGAGGCGGAAGGATCGCCAGAGCCCAGCAGGCAAGGATAAGGTGGCTGGGAGCGGCCACTGCACTCCAGTCTGGGTGACCGAGTGAGATTCCAACTCAAAAAAAAAAAAAAAAAAAAAAATTATTTTCATTATTTTCTAAGTAAACTATGCTCATTTTTAGAAAAACACGTACCTATTTCACCCTTAAATTTTAGAAAGCACTTTATTTTTTGTCCTTTGAAAAAGTGAGAAAGGTTTCATCATTGTCATCAGCTTCAACTCTCTCCTAATGTAAGACTAGACAGTAAATGATAGAAAATAAAAGTAGATAATATGACATGCTCAATAAACTTTTTGATATGGAAAGAAATAAAATAATGTAAGTTGATTTTATATAAAACAGGTTTTAGCAGAATATAAAACTCTACTACATTTTATTTTCATAAATTGTAGAAGAAAATTATGCTGATTAGTTCAAATTTTCAAACTGTTATTTTACCAACTACTACCAATGTTGGATTAAAATGTGGTCAGTATTAGCAAAAAAATTACTAAAATTTTAATTTTATAAAAATCATGCCAAGATGGGCTCATTTTAAAAATAGATGGCGTTATTATAAACGAAGAAAACCATAATACTGTGTTTCAATACATTTCTGACTCATCAAAAAAGCCTAGTTTATTAAAAGCAGTAGAATTTGAGAACACATATAATGGAATACGTAGCTTTAAGAAAAAATAAATCATAATATACCATAAAGTGATTTCAGCTCCATTTCAGAGAAAGAAAAAATTAGAGTAGTTTAAAGATAACCATATTAGCACAACTACAAAAGCAAACTGAAAGGATTACATTCTTTTTCATAATATCGGCCAATTGAACCTCACTTGGTCTTCCAAACTCCATCACCAATTAGCAATTTCCTGCTCTTCGGCCTCCTGGGATGAAGGCACAGACGTATTGATCTAGCTGATGGTAAAGTATCACTTAGCAATAAGTGTCTAAGTGGTGTTGCAACACCCAGTACTTTCTGACAGCTAGAAAGGAGGACACAACCAGATTTACCTCGTTAAGAAGAAATAAGATAAACGTTGTTTTCTTGACAAATGAAAAAGAAAAATGGCATAAATTTCACATCTCGCCATGGTACTGTTGCATGTATTACCTATTTAAATTATTTTAATTAAAATAGTAAACATAGAAACCTGTTCTCTTATAGAAAGACAAAATATAATTTACTAAATAATATAAGACACGAAAGAGAAGTGCAAGGAAATTTTTGAATGTAAATATGATCAAATAATACATATAGGACTAAATAAATCCCCTGAGGATGAAGCATGAATACCTCACCAAAGCTAGAGTAATAAAAAATGGTGATATACTTTTGGATGCATTGCGGATGAGAACATTATCTTTTTAATCTGTTTTAAGCAGGAGACTGGTATTAAAGCATTCATATTTTTAAAAGCATCATTTAGCATCTTCTTAGTCCATTTGTGCTGTTATAACACAGTACCTTAAACTAGGTAATTTATAAACAAAAGAATGTATTGTTCACAGATCTGGAGTCTGGGAAGTTCAAGATGAAAACATCAGTCAAGTTATTATCTGGTAAGTCTAATCCTCATAGATGCCTCCTATGAGTTCTTACATGAAAGAAGACGTAAACAAGCTTCATCAGACCTCTCTTATAAGAGCACTAATCTCACTCTAAAGGGTGAAGACCTCATGACCCATCACCTCCCAAAGGCTCCGCCTTCTAAAGGCTACAACATTAGGTTTTGCCAATGAACACTGCGGGTACACAAACATTCAGTCTATATAGTAGGCATCACTGTGAACAATATCCATCAATAATGGGTGCATGGAAACTAGTTAGGAGGCCATTGCAGTATTCCAGGAGAGAAAGAGTGCCTTGATAAGCAACTGATATGAATTATGTTTGTCCTGACATAAACAGAAACAGCTAAACAGGGTAGCATAAAAATGGGGAAATAGAGATCAGGTAATGGACACCATGACCCAAAAAGGTAACTGAATATTGCAAATTTGAGTGAGAGCCTGCAAAGGTAAGAGGCTGTGGGCATTTAAGAATTAAATAATTTGAGGTAATGAGAGGTTTTGAGAAATTGACATTGGAAGTCTGTGACTATGGTGGAGTGAAAGAAAACATAATTGAAAATGGGATGTCAGGGAATTGAGAGGTCAAGATTTCAAACTAATAATCAAGGTCAAGAATGGAAATTTTAGGATGTGATGATGGCTCATGCCTGTAATCTTAGTACTTTGGGAAGCCAAGGTCGGGGGGGAGCCTAGGATTTCAAGACCAGTTTAGGCAATATAGTGAAACCTCATCTCTACAAAACATTAAACATATTAGCTGGGTGTGGTGGTGTGCACTTGTAGTCCCAGCTACTTGGAAGGCTAAGGGAGAAGGATTGCTGGAGCCCAGGAGATCAAGGTTGTAGTGAGGCACAATTGTGCCACTGCATGCCAGCCTGGGCAACAGAGTGAGACCTCAACTTATAAATAAATAGATAAGTAAATAAATAAATAAATAAATAAGAACATTTTAGAATAATGGCAAGACAAATTATAAATGTATATGCCCTATATAAGGAAATAGTATTTTTTTCTCAGAAACAATCTTCCCCAGTATCCCCACTGTTTTATAAATAGCATAACTTGCACTTATCTTTGTCTTTGCACTTCACATTTTTGTTGGTAAAGTTTTCTGCCTCAGTAAATGATACCTTTTACATTTTCTTAACATTTTATTGATAATACTAAAAAACTTCATTACTTAACAACAATTTTACTAGAAGAAAATATACTCTTGTAATAAACTTCATGTAGATTTTAATCAATAAAATTTCATTTTTACACAAATTTGAATTGACTAAATTAGCACAACTCTTAATTATGCAATCAAGATATTTTTAAAGACAATTTACAGAACATTTTTGCTATAAACACATTTTTAAAACATTTACAGCATAACTTAAATTACATACAAATAGTGTTTTTATTCTTATAACTTAATTCATATAGTACTTTATAAGTTTAATCTCAATTTAAAAATTTTGTTTCTCTCATAAATCTTACTAAAAATTAGAAGCTCATATTCACCCATATATGATTCACAATGTGTTTCAGTGATTAGTCACAGCATAAATGGAACTAGAGTCTAAATTTATTTCCTTCATAAATGCTTGTTAAGATATAGTTTTCTAAAAAAAAAAAAAAATGTAGTTTTCTGTGAAATATCAAAGTTCGTACAAATCCTTTTTACTGGGAAAAAAATTCAGAGCAAGGTAATGATGCCTGCAATTTGATATCTTTAAACTATTTTATCACCTACTCTCTTATTTGCTTCAGAATGTGGACTATACTTTTTTACTCAAACTTTCTTAAAACTAAAGTAAAAATAAATTCTTTTCATTATTTTCCAACAAAAATTTCTTAAAATATGTCTATGGTTAAAAATATCAAATCTAAAAAAAAAAAAAACTAAGATGGAAGAGAGCAAGCAAATGCAATTTAGAAAAGCACCTATTAAAGAAAATTCCTTTGCTGCTTTAGTGCTTTATGACAGGATGATGTTCATCCTGAAAATATTTTTTATGCTTTGCAACCCAGTGGACTATCTGATGACACTAAATGCTATATAGCAGAAAATATAAGGAGGAAATTGTTTTCATTATTTTACTCATGAAAGCCAAATTAGGTTTTTATACCTGCTGGAAAAAAAGCCAAATATTTAGTCTTTTGTAAAAGTCACAGTAATTTCTGTTTTTGTGGTCAGCATAGTTATTTTATTTTATCATTTTATTTTGTTTTTATTTTTCATTTATTTATTTTTTTGAGTTGGAGTCTCACTCTGTAGCCCAGGCTGGAGTGCAGTACACTCACGGGCACTTCAGCGTGACTTGCTGGGCTCAGGTGATCCTTCTGCTTCAGCCTTCCAAGTAGCTGGAACTACAGGTGCGCACTACCACACCCAGCTAATTTCTTGATTTTTATTGTAGAGATGAAGTCTCACCAAGTTGCCCAGGCTGTTCTTGAACCGCAGGCTCAGACAATCTCCTCACTGTGGCCTCCCAAAGTGCTAGGATTACAGGCTTGAGCCACCGCACCCAGTCTTTTTTTTTTTTTTTTGAGTTGGAGTCTCACTCCATCACTCAGACTGTAGTGCAGTGGCACACTCACGGCCACCCCCCAGCATTGACCTGCTGGGTTCCGGCGATCCTTCCGCCTCAACCTTCCAAGTAGCTGGAACTATAGGCATGAGTGACGACGCCCGGCTATTTTTTGATTTATTGTAGAGATGAGGTCTCACCAAGTTGCCCAGCCTAGTCTCAAACCTGCAGGCTCAAGTAATCCACTCACCTCAGCCTCCCAAAGTGCTGGGATTATAGGTTTGAGCCACCAAGCCCAGTTGATTAATTTTATATTCCATTTTATAACAGTTTCAAGTTCAGTCCTTCAAGAATCAAAGAAAACAATTAAAATGACATTGCTTAGAATATTAGAGAAATATTACAAAGTAAAAAATTTTTAAAGTACCTAAAAGGAAAAATTATTTTTATTTTATAACTATTCTTAAATGTTATTTAAAATTCAAATTTAAAGCCAGATACAGTAGCACAGCACCTATCATCCCAGTACTTGGGAGGCTAAGGTAGGAAAATTGCTTGAGCTCAGGAGTTCGAGACCAGCCTGGTAACACAGCGAGAACCCATCTCTTTAATTAATTAATCACTTAATTCCTTAATTAGGTTCAGTCAGACTTCAGAGACTGAAGTATATACTCCTGGATCTGATCGCGTTTACTTGCTTAAAATTCAGTTTTGGCTTGGATTATGAACATTGTTATTGACTGAAAAGTTACTTGCCCCAATTCTACCTGTTTTCATCATTATATACCAACACGTCTCCCTGAAAGTAAATAACATAATTATCATTTGCATATCAATTTATTATACAAAGATGTAATATGTAAATATTTTCTGATAGTGACCTTAATGCTAAGGCAGTATTAATTTGTAGTTATTATAATGGGGAAGATTATGCATGTGTTAATTACAAACTAATTTGGTAATTTTTGTCATTTAATTTTCAGTTTGAATATATTTTTGGCAATATATTTTACCAATAGATGTTTCAAGATATGCCTTATCTTGCTGCCAAAAGTAAACACATAGTTAATGCTCTTATTCTCGTATATTTTTGTTTATAGATACAAATGTTCTGCATCCTTTTAGCCGAATACAAAGAAACAAAAACATTTTTGAATATTCATGTGTGTGTGCTCATTTAGCATTATAAATACATTTAATTCAATGTAAAAACACAGCCATAAAAATAAGTTCCCTGTAACTATAAATTGTTACTTGAAAAATATGTATTTACTTTAAATAAAATAGTTATAAATGTGACAATATCCTGCTTTACTTGCCTTTTAGTGCCTTGTGAGAATGTTCAGATCTGTAGAACATGAATTTATTGAAATTAATTTTAAGATAGTACAACGTTTGCAGTAGCTTCAGTAATTCTCTAGCTCAGAGGTACAAACTCAGATTTGTATATACAACCAGTCTATGTTTTTCGCTGTATATGAAATAAAAGATTCTTAATCATATTTCCAAGTGCATACTGCTTGCTAATGGGGTAGTTATAATGTCACTTAACTCATTCCTTAACAGAAAGTTGAAATAAACATAATAGGGTCTAGTTAATTTTACAAAGGATGATTCTTTGAATATATTTCCCCATTTTGATCAAATAAAATGATCAAATGTTACCCAAAACACTTAATGTCCCCTTAAAAATGTCATTGATTGCTCAAATATACAAGTCATTCTTATGTGAAATCTGTGAAACAAATATTTATACATGGAAAACAATTTTCCAAACGTAGCACATTACAACACAATGAAATATTTTACCCTGAAGGTTTGTTTTTACCAACCACCAAAAAAGCATGAAGAAACATTGGAGACAAAGGACACTATAGACAAATATATTTTATATATATACAATGTATAATATGTATTTAGTAGATTCACTTCTACGATCTGTTCTTTGAATAGAAATATTTTGAGATATCTAGCTTGTATCAAGCAATCACGTAAGACTTTATTTTTGTAGTGCTGTTTTAGGTTCACATCAAAAATGGAGAAGAAGGTACTGAGATTTCCCACATACTTTGACCCAAACATGGGCAGAGCCTCCCCATTATAAACATTCAATACCAAGTGATACATTTGTTTTAACTGATGAACCTACATTGATGTATCATAATCATGCAAAATCTACAGTTCACATTAAGTTCATTATAGGTATTGTACACTCTGTGGGTTTGCTCAAACATTAAATAACATGTATCCACCACTATTGCATTATACAGAATAATTTCACTGTCCTAAAAATCATCTATGCTCTACTTTCATCCGTTTCTTCCCCTAACCCCTGGCAACCACCGATTTATTATTATTATTATTTTACTTTTGCTATATATTTTTTTCTTTCCCAGAATGTCATACAGTTGGAATTAAGAATGACTTCTGCCAAGCTCAGTGGCTCAGCCTGTAATCCCGTGCCTTGGGAGGCTGAGGTGAGTGGATTGTCTGAGCCCGCGGGTTTGAGACCTGCCTGGGCAACTTGGTGAGACCTCATCTCTACAATAAATCAAAAAATCAGCTGGGTGTGGTAGCGCATGCCTGTAGCTCCAGCTACTTGGAAGGCTGAGGCAGAAGGATCACCAGAACCCAGCAGGTCGAGGCTGCAGCGGCCGGGAGCGGACACTGCACTCCAGTCTGGGCGACAGGGTGAGACTCCAACTCAAAAAAAAAAAATAGAATGACTTCTTTCACTCAGTTATATTCATTTAACACTTCTCCATGTCTTTTCATGGCTTGATAGCTTAAATTTCTTTAGTGCTAAATAATATTCCCCTGTCAGGATATACCACAGTGTCACCTACTGAAGGGCCACTTGTTTGCTTCTATGTTTGCCAATTGTTAATAAAACTGCTGTAAATATCCATGTACCAGTTTTTGTGTGAACATAAGTTTCAACTCACGTGGGTATTGTGATTGCTGAAACTTATGGTAAGAGTACATTCAGTTGTGTAAAAAACTGCCAAACTGTCTTCTAGAGTACCTGCACCATTTTGCATTTCCAGCAGCAATGATTGAGAGTTCCTGTTGCTCCCCATCCTTGCCAGCATTTGATGTTGTCACTGTCCTGAAATTTCAGTAGCTATTAGGAATGGAGTGGTATCTCACTGGTTTAATTGCATTTTCCTGATGACATACATGGTACAGCAACTTTTATATGCTTATTTGCCATTGTATATCTTCTTTGGAGAGGTGTCTTTTAAGGTCTTTGGCACATTTTTTAATTGGATTTTATGTTTTCTTATTTTGGGTTTTAAGTTTTATTTGTATTTGAGATAACACTCCTTTATCAGATATGTCTTTTGCAAATATTTTCCATCAATCTATGACTTTTCTTCTTATTCCCTTGACTTTTCTTTTTTGGTCACATAGCAGAAGTTTTTAATTTCAATTAAGTTTAGCTTACCAATTACTGCTTTCTCGAATCATGCCTTTGGTGGCATATCTAAAAAGTCATTGCCATAGCAAGGTAATCTAGCATTTCTCCTACACTGTCTTCTAGGAACTTGCAGTTGTGTTTTACATCAAGCTTTATTATCCTTTTGAGCTAATTTTTGTGAAGGATATAAGGTTTGCGTCTTGGAAGTCCTGAAATCTGGTAGTGTCAATCTCCAACTTTGTTATCCTTCAATATTCTCTCCTTTGTTGTTCCCCTTCATCATGGCTATTTGTAGAATTTTTTTGTCTCTCCAAAGAAACTTTAGAATCAGTCTGGAAATATCTATAAAACGACTTGCTGAGATTTTTATAGGGATTACATTTAAACTATTGATACATCTGGGAAGGACTGACATGTTGATGATATTGAGTCTTCCTATTCATATACATAGAATATGTTTTTGTTTATTTATTCCATCAGATTTTTTTTTCTTCAGAATGATCTTGAACACACTTTGTTCATGTTATACCTAAGTATTCATTTTGCAAGGTGCTAATATTAATAATATTGTGTTTTAAATTTAAAATTCCACTTGTTCATTTCTGGTATATAGAAAGGCAATTGACTTTTGTATATTAACCTTGTATCCTGTAATCTTGCTACAATTACATATTAGTTTCTGAAGTTTGTCAGTTCTTTCAGATTTTTTACATAGACAATCATGTCATCTGTGAACAAAAAGATATAAATATTTGTTTATTTTAAAATTTTATATGTATTTATTTATTTTATTTATGTATCATTTATATTTATTTATTTTATATATGTATATCTCCTTTTCTTATAACATTAGCTAGAACTTCCAGTATGAGGTTGAAGAACAGTGTTTTCCACTTGTGTTTCACTGTATTTGATCACTGGCATTTCATTTTGGTTCTTTTGTTGGGATTTCCATTTCTCTGATTACATTGCCCATTTGTGTCTAATTTCTTTATCCATTTTAGCCCTTAGCATATTAATCACTGTTGTCTAAATTCCTAGTCTACATCACATACTATATCTATGTAACAAGCCTACACAAGTACCACTTACCACTTGAATCTAAAAAACAAAATAATTTTTTAAAAATCAATTTTGGAAAATTCCAGTCTAATAATTCCAATATCACTGCCATGTTTGTTTGTTTGTTTCTTCGTTTGCCTTGTAACTTTTTTCTTGATAACTGGATATGACATACCTAGTAAAAGAAATTGCTGTAGAAAGGTCTTCAATAATGTGATGTCAGAATGTGGGGGAAGAGGAAGCATCCTAGTCCTATGATTAGGTCTCAGTATTTTAGTGTGCCTATGCCTTTGGACTCTGAATTTCATAAGTGCTTCTCAGAACCTCCTTCCTGGTGGGACAGAAAGCCTATAGTGAGCTGAAGTCGAGTATTTCCTTTCTCCCCCATGGAAGATTGGAGCGACTAGAGTTTTGTATTTTCCTTTCTTCGTGTGAATAAATGCAGGTGCCTGGAATCGGGCAAATTCTCTTCCTCTAGGTAGGTTAGATTCTGATAAAACCCCAGTAGGATAGCCTACAGTTCAATAGCTTCTTTTAAGTGCAGGACTTTTTAAGAACAGAATGCTCTGGCATATTTCAAAATGGTTCATATTCCTCCCCCCTACCAAAAGGGGGAGGAGATTTTCCTCTGATATTTATTGAGTGAAGCTGGGAGAACTCCTGGAGGTAAATCTTACAAAAGTTTGGGGTCTTGTGGTTCCTCCTGGGGTTTTAAGTTCTCAGATTCATCTACTCTGTGCCTACAGAAATTCATCAATTACAGTTCAGGCTACCAAGTACTGGTTCTTGCAAGGGATTTCACTGGTGAGTCTGCTCTGGTAAGCAATGACTCAGAATATTCATCTGTATGTCTCTCCATCTTAGGGACAGCTGTTTGCCCTTTACCCCTCTTATGGATCCAATAACAGTTGTTGACTTCTCAGTCATTTAGCTTTTTCCTGATGTTAGCACACAGTGGTGACTTCCAAGATCCTTTTACATGTAACAGAAATCCAGAAGTCTCAGCACTTTTTTGTTTAATGAGTGTTCTAGGAAAAGAAAATAACTCCATTAATTGTCTTCTCCTTTTTACTAAGTCTGAGTCTATATAAGGGATCAAATTCAACATAAGAGGGTGATCGTAAATAGTTGGGACAATAATGTTTCCCAGTTTTTCTTCTAATTTGTGATTTGCTTCTAAATTAAATTGAAATATTTGTGAATGATTGAAAACTACAGTCAATTATTTGTGTTATCCATATTGGTAATAGCATTAATAATCATCATGAATATATGCCAATTGCTTATTCTGCATTGTGCTAGCATTTCTCACAACATTCCTATTAAGTACATGCTTCCACAGCTCTTGTTCCATCATTGAAAAACCTAAGGATTGAGGCAGTTATATAAGTGAATTTTCCCATGCTATACACCAGCATTAAATGACTAAGCTGAGCTGTAGCACAGATCCCTATCACTTTAAAACCCATACAATTAACATTATTTTCTGCCAATCATCTTTTCTTCTCACTGTTAAAAGCCACTTACAGGTAAAAAATAGAGAACAGAAAAACATCACAGAGCTATCAGACTGATATCCTTAGCTTCTTTATTCTAGTCCCATTAAGAAATACTATATTTCAAAAGGCATAAGCGGCATTCAAATATATCCTGCCTGACCTAAAAAGTACAGCTTAATATTATATATTCAATCAAAGCTTCTGAAAATGTATTATTGAAAAAGCTGAAGGATTTCAAAGTTATCACAAAATGAATCATTTGAGAATGTTGTGGGGGAATGGAGGGGAGTCTAAGGATATTAGCAATAAACTGGGAAATATTTCAAAGATTTTTAATGCTATAAAATGGAATTTTCATGTATACCTCTATGCAGTATATACGTGACACTGCTTTTGTATGACTGAAAACTGTAATTACTTCTTTGCTTACTAATCAAAAATTTATTTAGTGCTCCGACTTTTCTTATTTTTATATTGAATTGGGATTATAACAATAAAGTCTCCCCTACTGAGTGCATCTTAGGAAGTATGTAAAATACTCATCTCTAATAAAAATTATAATGGCCTGGCAAATAGCTGAAGACAGTGGTTTAAATGAGACTACGTTTTTGGTGTAAAAGTTTGGTTGTACCGATTAAAAAACATTTGAAATTAAATGAACTGTATATTCAGCTCAGAAATCAGACAAACCACCTGATATATATTAATATTTTTTCTGAATTATTCTATCTCAAGCTGACTAAATATTTATGCCTGGACTAATAAGCACAACTAGGAGGAAGGCAATTTGAAGTGCTATCAGTTGCCAACCCAGCAAGTGTTTTTATTGAGCTAATATTTCAATCAACTACCTCAGTCACTGCTATTTTGCTTTACAATTAACATTATTGTGAATACAAAAACCGAGAAAACTATTTATTTTTCAATTTAGTCTTCTCTCTAGTGAAACTTCAAATTTCAGCATTCATCAGCTTCTCATTATGTGGCAAAGGATCAGAGACAAAAAAAGGATCTTGATGTGAGGAAATAGCTTAAACCTGCAGACTTTATTCATTCTGAAAAACTGGAAGAATTTTGTAATAATTATGCTTTAAAATATATGTCTACTTTGTTTTCTGCCTCACTGAACTTAGAATGTAGTCATGTGCGTTAAAAGTTTGATGGAAAAAAGGACTAGAGGAAGACTGAATCATTGAAGAAATTATTCACTCAGTCTTCACTCAAGACTGAGCAGAGATAATACATAGGTAATTAGAGATTCAACATGTGACAGATCCTTATTAGAGTGTTTCTAAAAATCTATTTAGACTTTTCCTTGTTAAATTGCCTAAGATGAATTTTAAATGATGGGAGCAGTAAAAATTAATTATGATTTAAATGACCCTAAGTTATAAAAGTGAAAAGAACTGTCTGGTATTTTTATTTAGAATCAATCAAGTTTGAAAAAAAGAAAAAAGATTTTAAAAAGATGGGTTATTGTTGTGAATCAGAAGAAGAGTAGAAGATTTTAAAAAGATGGGTTATTGTTGTGAATCAGAAAGGGCCAGCCCATTGTGGGAATCTCTTGGAGAGTGCTGGTAGGTCATTGTTGGCCTTGGCCCCACCATGGCTCACACCTGCGTAGGTACTTTGTATTTTGCAAGAGGTGGACCAGGTTACCTTGTTTTGAGAAGACATATTCTCTCTAGCTTTAGCTTCCTGTCTTGAAAAATTGGCATGACTCTTAAGAAATATAAATAATTTTAAATAAAAGTAATGCATAAGTATGTTTTTAATGAGATCAAATATTTTAGAGAAAGTTTAAATGAAAAAAAAAAATCTCTTACCAGTTCCCCAGTGCCTGATTCTAGTCTGGAAAACAAAGCTAAGAATATTGTTGTATATTTCTGCAATATTCACATAATGAACCTATACACATCATCTTTTTAAAATTTATAATCCTAGGATTTCAGGACACATGGGAATTGCTTGTTAGATGGATAGGTGAATTAAAGAACTGTTAAATGAAAGATTGAGCCCCTGCAAGAAATCATTTCACCTCTCAGATATGCCAAGAGATGATATTAGTACTATGGCAATATAAAGTAAGGTTACGGGACTTTGGAGGACAAGGATATAGAGATGATGACAGAACTCCACCGCTGGCAGCTCCCTTAACCAGTGAAGAGAAGTAACTGAGGATTCAAGTCTGAGGAGTCTTGTGACTTCTCCCTGGGCCAGAACTTGAGCCTTCTCAGTTTACCAATCCCATTGCTAAACACATTCTCTTCTCTCCAAATGGTGATTGATGTTAATCCTGGACTCTTAAGTATTCAATTGGCCTTCCAACAACTCCATTAGTTCTCCATCTGACTAATTAGAAAAAACTGGCTTAAGTCATGAAATTCATAAGAAAAGAAAAGCTTTGTTTGCAGTACTTAGGAGTCATAATTTGTTCTCTTTCATAAAAGGGGAAGTGAAAAACATCAAAGCCTCTTCCAACACAAGAACAATTGTGTAGAGCACAATTTGATTTGTCCAATTGAAGTGAATTGCCCTCATTGGGAGATCTCCACTCTGTGTCCTCCTTTGAGTACTGCTCACCAAACCAGAAGACTGTGGCTACCTTATTTAGTCTTCCAGGCCATTGTTAATAGACTGTTTTAGCTTTGCTAAACTCAACATTTTATTTAAATAGACTCCTCAAATTAAAATGAATCAATAAATACAGCTGGAAGAATGACAATCCCTCTCTTCTATACTGCCTGAATATTGTTTCTAAGGTGGTGTCAGAAACTAATGATAAGAGAATGCCGTGATAACCGATCAGATCTCCAAGTGCATTTGAGGGAATATTAGAGGTAGGATGACAATAACTGCTTGCCTCCCCATAATGTTCCATGCCCTTAGCTTTCATCTGGGTCTCTTTCCTCTCAGAAGTTTAAGGTTACAAGCCCTGACATAGGCTGGGGTATAAGCCTCAAAGACGGTGAACCTAGTAAGGGGTGAATCAGGAGTTACTTGGCAGTGGGGAAAATAAATTAAAGGAGGAGAAAATGAAAAGCATCACTTGGGGGGAAAAAACAAAGGTCCTAAGTAGAGAGTCTAGAATGGATTAAAAATAATAGCAACAACCAGCCCCAAATGGTAAATATATTAGAAAACACAATCAGGGACTAGGTGTGGTGGCATGCCTGTAATCCCAGCACTTTGGAAGGCAGAGTTGAGAGAACTGCCTGAGCCCAGGGGTTCAAGACCAGCCTGGGAAACTTGGCAAGATCTCATCTTTACAATAAATCAAAAAAATTAGCTTAGCATGGTAGTGTACGCCTGTGGTTCCAGCTACTTGGAAGGCTCAGGTGGAAGGATCGCCTGAGCCCAGAAGGTCAAAACTGCAGTGGCTGCGAGCATGCCACTGTTCCAGATTCCACAAATAAATAAATAGAAAGGAAGGAAAACCCAATCTGGACCACAGAATTTGACTCAGGTAGGGATGCAGAACCTAAAGTCACTCCTTGAGTAGAATTATAATGACAAGCTTTTATTATTTATTATTAACCTTTCTTTTACTTTTCATGAACATAGAGAAATATGAATAAATTTGACCAGACATGGACACCTTGGGATGTCTGTATTTATGGTTAGACAACATCTCTGGTACCTTGTTCCTTGGGTTTCTTGGACTAGGTATGCTGGTTCTGTTTTACTTTTACAAATAACAACTTTTACTTTGTGTCTGGCTCCATTAATGAGTTCACTCTTATTCCTCCATGTCCAGTGCCTTGATTAATATTTTTCCTACTACTTTAATTTACTCAGGTCTAAAATTCCTACTTTTTTTTTTATTTGTTCTCTTAGGAATAGGCAAACTATCTAATCACCCTAGATCCCATGTCTTGGTCCCTTTATTTGCTTTTGTTATCTCCCTTTTGGGAACTCCTGCCTGATTGTATATCTGCATGTTGTAGTCTTCCAGATATTTCTGCCGCCACACTTTATTTGCCTACCTAGGAAAATCATTACACTCCAAAATTTCACTTATTTCTTCTACAAATATAGAATGCCATGGAACAGTTTAAAGACTAGCTATGTTTTTGAAGTAAGGGGTTCTGCTAAGATCTAAACCTGAACTTTTTTCTCTTATCCAAATTCCTAACTAAGAGACAAGGACTCACCAGGCAGGGATTCATTGCCCTATTATCCTATATACTAAAGTTTGTTCTTCAACCTGTCTCTGGCATAGCATCACATAACAAATAAGGAAGGAAATCAAAGAATTGAGTGGCCCCACAAAGCCAACTCTTGTAGATTCCCAGATTCTAGGAACATTATCAGGCACTTATCTATTCTCTCTGAAGCCTGCCACATATGGGACTTCATCCACATATAAACAATCCTGGGGTTTTCCCCCACCCCCTTATCTCAACAAAGTATCTCATCTACTGATTTCCAAACCTCCTTAGATAGGAACTACAATTTACCAGCCAAGAAATCTGTATCTACCCTTGACCTGCAAGCGCCCACTTGGAAATGTTCCTCCTTCCTGGGCCAAAACAATGAAAATATCACATGTAACAATGTATGGTTTCTCATAACTTCTGCGTTCCTAAAATGTATGTAACCAAGCCACCGTTCAGTCACAGAGGGCACACATTCTCAGGACCTCCTGAGGATGGGTGTTCCTGGGCTTATGTCCTCAAGTTTGGTTCAAATAAACTGTATTAAAATATTTTATAGAGTTTGGAATTGTTAACAGAGGATAGAAAATAATGCAAGAAATGTGGTGTGGGGACAAAATAGAGGGTCCTTGAGTGTCATACTAAAGCATTTTGATTATGTTCTATAAGGAATTGATAAGCCACCAATATACCAATATCTGCTAGGCATGTGCACATTCCTAGAAGTACAAAGAAAAAAAAAGAAGAGACTTTCATCTAAATAAGGATGACTTGAACAACTACATGAATTGCAGTGCCATAGCATCACAAGTGGTATACACCAAGAACCTTTTGCCCAGAAGTAATGCAGTGATATTTCCACAAAGTACATTTTAAGGAGGGCCAGGAATAGTTAGGAAAAACTTCACAGAGGCCTGTGTTGGGCTTTGGATTTGAGCTAAGACTTCACTTAATAACGACAAGACAGAAAAATCTTTTAGGCATAGGAAACTGCATTATAAGTGGCATGGAAGAATGAAAAGACTAGCTGTGTTTTTTAAGTAAGGCGATCTGCTAGTGAGCAAGAGAGGTAGAAAATGATGGAAGGAATGTGCTTTGGGACAAAATTGGAAGTTCTTGAGTGTCATACTAATGAATTTTGTTTTTGTTCTATAAGGAATTGGGTGACATGGTTTTTATAATCAGACATAGCATAATTATGTCATTCATCACAAAGATAACATAGATGATGGTGTTAAAGATGCCAGGACATTCACCAGCTATCATTACTGGTATTCTATTATTATGTTTAACTATTCCAAGAAGGTAAACAGACAATTCTCTCTGCTCTAGCAGCTGCATCATTTTTACTGAACTTGTCCTCCTGACCTACAGCCAAGGCAGCCCTTATTTTGATAGGTTGAGCACTGATTGTCAAGTAAGTTTTATCTTTCAAAACATAGAAAGAGAACAGGATAATTTTCTGACTTAGACAAGTATCATTTCCTGCAGCGGGCAAAATAGTAACACAAGCATGTGTAATAGACAGCAGGAGACAGAAAAGAGTTGAAAGTGTTTTTAGAGTGAAAAGTGTTTTAAAAAGATAAATTGAGCTTCTCTGATAATATAGTAGCACATTTGAATTAAGCAAGAACATTTAAATTAAACTTGAGCAATTGGTTCTTTGCTATCAGCTGGGAGTAAAAGATAATGATTTGAAGAAGGCAAAGGCAAAACCCATAGTGAAACAGGTCTTGGTTCCTGAAGTAAAATATCATTAACAGGATTTTGTAAAGAGACTACTTCTCCCTGCTCGAAATTATCAAACTAGGATAAACATTAATTCTCAGAATACGGTGAGCAGAGGGAATATTGAAACAGATTAGTCCAGGCAGACAGGAAGACAGAATGAAAAGGGTAAAGGCAGTGCAGTGGACACTGCAGCCACAATCACCAGCTGGGCAAGAGAAAAATGTTTAAGAAATAGTGAGAGGTATTTCTCCCTGGGCATAGAGCCTGATGCAGACAACGTATAACCTTGTGTCCACGGTAAAGTAAATAGAAAAACATAGTGAACAGAAAAACAAAAACAAAAAGAACTATCAGAAGAAGGATTTAAAGGTGAGACAAGGTAGATGTGAATATTTGGAAAACTGAGTTAGAACAAAATTACATCAGTAATTTACAGTAGTTACATGCTAATAATCAGACTTCAGTCACACAGAATTGAGATCAAATCTTGGCTCTATCACTTACTAAATGACTGGCTTTCAACAAGGTACTACCTCTCCCTTGCCTTCTTTTTATTATCTGTAAAATAGAAATACTGATTCATTGAATAATATTTTTAAGTTATTACATGCAAAATATAGAAAAATAGGATAAAAATGCAGATTTCTCTTAACTAAGCACATCACACATATTCAATAAGTGGTGAAAGAAAAAGATATATATTTTCCCACCAGGTCAAGATAAGTATCCGGCTTCCAGTAGTGTAATGCAATTCAGGAATGTTGACACATTTAAAAAAAACAAAAAGGCCAACAACTAATGACAAATAAATATCAATGGCAACAATAATTAGAAGTGACTTCAACCAACACTGAGGATAGAAAAGTAGAAGACCAGACCTGTAAGGATGAATGCAAAATCAAGACAGAAATCAATTGTCATCAGAACTGAGACTGTGGTCATAGGCGATGTCATGAAAAATGAAAAATGACCCCACATTTGGAAATAGACAAAAGTCATTCCAGGATGTCTTTTTAGAATAGTAAAGGGGATTCTAATTACTCAATTTGCTTGAGGGATTATCTGACATTCCAGGTATGTGTACCTTTGTGTATCTTTCTATTTACTATGAGTAAGTATATTTAACAACTTTTAAAGTTGTTGAGGTTCGAGTTGAGGTTAGCATGCAGAAAATCAATGGTGATATAAATGACTATTGTGTGAGACCAATGAAGATAATTTTTATTCAATAACAATGTAAGTAACTTTTGTCCAGAATAAAAATTAATGCCAGGTGTGTATAATAATTGACTTTAAAGACAATAAACAGTTGTGTATCTATTAGCAAATTCATTTCTCATTCCTTTGACCAATCTATGAATAGCTAACTTGATTCTACTTTGAATGAGTCTTAGGATCTGGCTGGTCCCTTTAGTTATATGTTAAGTGAAATATTTGGCATATATTCATATTTTTTTGTTTGTATGAGTCTTGTTTTTCACTTTTTGAGAATTATACTTGAGCACTGTAATGCAGTATCCCCAGATCTGAGGGCATGCATGTAAGGTTCTTCACATAGTTCAAAGGAGTCACCCAGAGGTCTAGCAGGGAGAGGTAATGGTTTATTCAACTTAAACCAATGGCAGTGGGTCAGTGAAGAAAGAATCCACGCTGTGGGACAGTATAGCAAACAGTTTTATAATCAAGCGAGTTTATTATTCAAATTCTTATACATGTTTACAATTACATTGAGTAAGGTTGCCGTCCACATTGTGCTCAACTGTGCTCAATTGCCTGCACCCTATGACTCATTACAAGAATGTGCATATCCTGCAGAGACAGCCTTGGCCAGGGGCTCCTCCCTGGGGGAATGACAGAAAGAAGCCAGATATAGGGAAAAGAGACAACTGGTTTGAGTAATTACTTCACAAGCACAAACTTCTTTAAATGATGGTGCAATACCCTAACTGTGAATTACCACGTACAGTTTTCAATAATGCATTTCATTATAAATATAAATATGCAAAGTTCAGTATGTATACCAAAAATAAAAATTTAAGCTCCCCAACTGACTGAACAGACCCCTTCGGGGCCAAGGAAAACTTGAAAAACTAAATCCCAGGCCATGAAGGAAAAGATCATTGAACGTTCCTCAATACGTCCCCTCCCTTGTGGAGTTTTAGGTACAGCTGACCAGAATTAACTTTAAAATAGAGATATTAAGACTGGCAAAACAGACTGTGGCAATAAGATACCAAATTCCAACCAGACTCCGGTATAGTATCACATGACAGATAGCAGACCCTAAAGAAAATAAAACATACTTTACCCCCAAATATGTTTCTTCTACATAGATTGAAGTGACCCTGCAAAGCTGTCTCTCAGGGAAATTTGCATCTATAGAGGACACCTTTTAAGATATTTACTACCTATTCTCTCTGAAGCCTGCTACTGAGGGGTTTTCAAGGTTTTTAAAGGTTTACAAGGTTTGTCAAGAACCTTGACTTCCTCAAACCTCCCTCCCCTCATCTTAGCTCAATAATTTTTTACTGATTAGAAATTCTTTAGACAGAGCTTAACTCTTTCTACCAATTGTCAATAACAACATTGTTTTAATTTACCTATGACCCATAAGCCCCTCACCACCCCTTCATGCTTGGAGATGTCCTGCTTTCTGGGTCCAACCAATGTAAACTTCACATGTACTGATTTATGGTTTGCTTGTAACTTCTGTCTCCCCAAAATGTATAAATCTATTTGGGGCACATGTTCTCAGGACCTCTTGGGATGTGCCACAGGTCTAGGTCAGTCCCATTTGGTTCAAAATAAACTTCTTTAAATATCTTACAGAGTTTGTGTGGGTTTTTTTGTTTTGTTTTGTTTGTCTGTAAGTAACTTACTCTAGATGTTATTTTGGTCCTTTGTAATGAATTTCTTAATTTTTAACATCCTAGAGATTTGTATACAGGTGCTACAAAAGAAAAACGATGATCTAAAAGGATTGGACTACAGTTCTGGTGGTATGTACCTTGATTGATTCTGCCAGACATTTTCATTAATTTTGCTTAGGCAGCTGGTATCTGATTTCGATGATAGGATGTTACATCTTCACAAAAGCAGTTAAAATACAAACATTCAACTTCACTACCACTCCTTGTTTCAATGTTGGATGTGGGAGAGATAGGGTAAGGACACAGCTTCTCCATCACTTTAGGTTGTATAGAAGAAGCAGCCAATGGTCCCCTCCTTATGTCCCCTGTACAGACACCCTCACATCAGACTCTCACCATAGGGAGTCAATGGAGACATATGAAAAGCAGCATCTTTTTTCACAAGTAGGCACACAATTGGGTAAATGATATTACATTCTTTTAACTTACAAATGACTCATTATTTACAATTAAGTATTTAATAAGTTCTTACTATGTGCAAAGTGTTCTATAGATCGTGTGTGTGCGCGCACGTACAAGCACTAAGAAAGAAATTTTCTCTGTAATGAAGGTGTTTACCATTTATACAAATATTAAGAGTACTAAGTAGCCTTGAGAATTTTTTCTGAGTTTCTAAAGGCCCAATTTATAGCCAAGAATTACTCAAATTACTTTAGATAAATATGTTTTTGTTACTTGACTTAACC
This sequence comes from Carlito syrichta, assembly GCF_000164805.1. Taxonomy (NCBI): domain Eukaryota; kingdom Metazoa; phylum Chordata; class Mammalia; order Primates; family Tarsiidae; genus Carlito; species Carlito syrichta. Next base: position 95,905 of record NW_007246165.1, read on the forward strand.
AAGTATTAAGCTGGTATCTTACACGATGATCACTGAAATCATCCTCTGAAAGACTTGGTCAGCTAGCATAGTAGGGAGGTGGAAAAGGAGAAAATACAATTTGCCAGTTTGGAGAAAACATTATTTTTCAAACCATTGGTACTTCATTATTTTTTTCATAGAATTGTAAATGTTCTATGACTATTGTAAATGTAATATGAAAAAACAGATTTAGGAGGTTTTTTTTAATCAAACAAATATATATACATGGACATATTGGCTGAATATCTTATTTAAAAAAAAAGAAAATTTAGAAAAAATTTTAATTCCCAGACTATATACATGTAGATTGCATATTAAAAGTTTTAGTGATGGGTGAAGGAAAGAAAACATGAAAACACACACTTTTCCTTATTGTATAAGTCTAATTTTTTTTTATCAAAGGTGCATAATCTGCCTGTTCGTAAAAGGCATTGATGTGAATGTGAACATCAGAATTTTTTTTTATAAATAACTTTATTCTTCATTCAGAGTGGCAACATCTATTTAATACAATAAATAATGCCAAGTGCGGTGACTCACACCTATAATCCCAGCACTTTGGGAGGCCGAAGTGAGAGGATTGCCTGAGCCCAAGGGTTCGAGACCAGCCTGGGCAACTTGGCGGAACCTCATCTCTACAATAAACAAAAAAATTAGCCAGGCGTGAAGGCGCATGCCTGTAATTCCAACTACTTGGAAGGATCACCTGAGTCCAGCATGTCAAGGCTGTGGTAGTACTGAGTGTGCCACTGCCCTCTAGCCTGGGCAACAAAATGAGACACTCTGAGTCAAAAAAAAAAACCCAAAAAACTGTAAATAACAATTTCCCTCTATATGACTTCGGTGATTTGGAAAAATCTTAAAATCACATCTGTGATTCAGTAATTCCTAATCAAAATAGCTCTGAAAAGTCATATTTTAGAGACATCTTTATTGAAGTATGATTGACATACAATAAAATGCATATTTTTAAATGTACCATTTGATAACCTTAACATATGTACACACTTCTGATATCATAACCACAATCAAGATAATGCATATCCCCATCAATCTCAAATGTATAGTAAGGCTCCTCTGTAACTACGACTTCTCTGTGCCATGCCATAGTCATAGAAACCCACTGATTTTCTGTCACTACTCATTAGTTTGTTTTTCTAGCCATTACGTACATGAAATAAAACATGAAATAATACAGAATAAAGACTTCTTTCACTCAGCATAATTATTTTGAAATTCATCCATTTTGTAGTGTGCATAAATAGCTCATTCCTTTATATTACTAAGGAGTATCCCACTGTGTAGATAGACTAGTGTGTTTATCCAATCATCTGTTTGCCTAATGGCAGGATATACACTATGCTTTCTCCCATTACTATGTCTTCTCATTTTTTTCTTCTCTTGATATACTCTATCTAATGAATGGCATCATCCTCAGAACAGTCACAACCGCATCCACAGAGCTTCTCTATTATGCTCATATTAATTGGCCTCCAGTATTATATATTCATTTAGAATATAAACACACAGGACTGGCATAGAGGAGCTGTGGGATTGTGTTGGATATTTACTTAGGCTTTGGCTCCATTTAACAAGTTCAGTTTGACCAGTGACAAACAATGTTATTACAACCTTACGTGATCTTCTTTATTAACTTTACCTGATCTGAATCAATATGTACTGTTAAAAGCAAGATTGTTCTTTTCCTCTGATCCATAGTAACTTTTTATATCCACCTGATTACATTAAAAACATTGGATTGATTGATGTGTGTATAGAGTCTATTATTAATCTGAGAGCATGCATAAACATTCTTAGTTACATATGTTTGTTTATTTATATGTGTATATCAGAAGTTATTTAGTGCATGGTCTCTTCGTCAGATGGACTTCCATTTGGAATCTTTTTGTCACTTACAAACACAAGATATTTTACAAATTTTGGAAAATCATGTTTTCCTTCTACAAATTCAACAATATAATCATGCTTTCAGTCTATAATATTTTTCAGATTTGTTGTATGAGTATTTGGGGGATGCTGAGATAATGATAATCTATTTCAAGACTGATTCCAACACTGGTCTTAATCAAAGTCTCTCACCTTTTATTTGTGACATAGATGTCTACAATAATGTAGTTAGCAGATATCTAAAATTTCTGAAGCCAAAATTGTGAAAATAAAGTCAGGTACATAATAATATGTAAAATGCTTTTACATCATTATTTTTGACTTACTAGACAATATGGATCAGAGATCACACTACAACAACAAGGTGCCATCATTTCATTTTCGTGTTAAAATTCATGTTTTTATTCTCAAATCTCTTGACTGGATTTTTCTCCTGTTAATCTACAATAAAGTGCCAGAGAGTTCCCACCTATTTAATTGAATTTGACTTTCAATAATTTATTATGCCCATTGGACATTTAAAGTATTTTATATTTATTGCAAAATGAAAACCTTTGTTTTCTGCTAAGATAATATTTGACATCAATATTCAAGTAAGGAAGTTTTTGTTTTAAGTTGGCAACAGCATATATTCTATACTTTTAATCATTAAGAGTGCAAATATGATTCTAAAAAAATATATTTTATCCTTCATCATCCACACATTATTGTCCTTGCACAGGAAAACTACTGCAACAATTTGAGTCTAGCTTTGGAAATATCCAGCAATAGAAGTTTTACAAGTCTGGTCATATAATCTTTTTGCTATTATTAATGCATTAATTTTCCTTACTTTTGTCTTATTTTAAATTACTGTCTTCTATATATGCAAATATACTTTGCTTTGAGGTATGTTCATTGTCCTACTATATTGCAAAGTAAAATGTACATGAAATGAAAAATGTTTCTTCATGGATTTAACTCATTTATAAATCTTTATCAAGTCACTGCAGAAATCTCTGTAGGATACACATGACACTACTGAATCTCTTGACTGAGGAGGATTGCCATGTTAGTCTTCATGATTAAAAAACCTCATCCAAGCAATATGGTACACAACATACACCAGGCAAAGGGATATTATTAGAAACAACTCATCTTTCGGCAATCTATGTAAAATACTACTTTTTAAACATAGAAAGTTGTGGTCATACAGCTTGAAATTACATATAATTAATGGACTTCTGCTTTCCAATGCATTCCTGTATCATCTATGTTTATCTCTGAAGTAAATTGTAGTTGAGTTCATTTATACACAGGGCACATAGATAATAGAACAAAGGACTTGCTTGACTTACTAACTTTACAAACTCTATTCTCAAGATCGGGGATTATATACAAGCAGACATTCTACTTTTTAAAAAACGTCTTTCTTTTTTAGTTAAAAACCAATCTTAAACATAAAATTCAGCCGGGCTCAGTGGCTCAGCCTGTAATTCTGCGCCTGGGGAGGCTGAGGTGAGTGGATTGCCTGAGCCCGCGGGTTCGAGACCTGCCTGGGCAACTTGGTGAGACCTCATCTCTACAATAAATCAAAAAATTAGTCGAGCATGGAAGCGCACACCTGTAGTTCCAGCTACTTGGAAGCCTGAGCCTAGCAGGTCGAGGCTGCGGTGGCTGGGAGCAACCACTGCATTCCAGTCTGGGTGACAGAGTGAGACTCCAACTCAAAAAAAAAAAACAAAAAAAACATAAAATTCATTTTTATTATTAGTTATATTAGAGATTCCATGCATAAATAAAAACAAAGAAAAAATTTGTTCTTACATTTGTTGATTTATATAAGCAATATTAATTAAATGTTTAATGCCTGCCAGGTTTTAAAAATATTTTTCTTCATGTAATCAACTAAAACTAGTAAACATGTACTGGCAAACTTGTATTTTTACCCAATTTTTACCAAAAAGAGACCCGAATATCAAAAATATCAAGTAGCTTGTTTGGATACAACGTTGAGATGGAAACTGATTTATCGTATTTCATAGAAATGTTCTTTCCATTATACCACTTTCTTCAAAGTATGTTAAACTTAGAGATAGACAGATAGATAGTTGACAGATTTTAGGAATTATATGTTCTTTCCTAGGAAGATTCATAATAATAAGACTGAACTTCTGCTTTTGTGTAGTTCATAAATGTCCTTGCTTTTGTTGTCTTCTCCTCTTTATCTAACAGATACAGACCTGACTCACAACTTTACTAGGCTCCTTCTTTCCCGGTGTGAAATGCAGATGCTTCCTTGTTAATGCCATGGCCTTTTCTTGTTTAGATAATGCTTGTGGTAGCAAATTAAATGATAATTGCCTGGTGTGGCAAACTCATTAGAGGGTAAATTGAGTCTTCAAATCATCTTGTTCATGACATAAGCATGCAAACTTATTTCTTCAACAATGAAAGGCACACTGGAATTCAGCCTCTGAAATATACTTCTACTTAAAGATATTTCATATACATATATTAACATCCTAATACATTCACAAGTATTTATTGAATGCTTACTATGTTCATAGCATTTACTTTTGTCTATAGACAATTACAAAAGTATACAGTCTAGCAAGTGTGATCATATTAACCAATAACAGAACATATATGTCTATATGTGTTCTTGCATTCTGATTAGAGTGCCAGAATTTTCCAGTAATCTCTTCTGGTTTCTGTAGAAATTATTTTCAAAAGTATGTATTTTTTTAAGGCTTCACAAAAATACTGCCTTTTTGTGATATGATTATTGTCAGATGATTGTTTCATATAATTTGCCTTTAATTTTTTTTTCTTCTTTTACTTTATGCCCTAAATTTACCCAGGAACAGTGTCCTCTCACTGTTTGTGATCTTCCCTTTTTCCCACTTCCCATCTACTTGGTTCTATATCTCTCTTCTAAGGTCATATTTAAGACTCTAAACTCATTATATGTGTGTGACCTAACACAAGTTATTTATTCTGTATGTGCCTCATTTTTCTCACCTGAGTTAACAGACTATGTATTAATTTTCTTTAAATTTCAATGATTAGCTAACATATGATAAACATTAAGTAAATATTTGTCACACGAATACATTTAATTTTTGCTTAGGTCATATTAAAATGGAAAAGGAAAACAGACTCAAATCATAGACTGTGTTGCTGTTATTATCCATGTTTATTTTTGATTGCTGATATAAAGTATCATGGGAAGTGAAACTAATTCAAAGTGGATGAGTAATATAGTAGATTTTTCTCAACCTTCTCTATAATGTCTAAAAGACAGGAAATAAATATGATAAACACATAAATTGAATTACAGTATAAATCATAATGCAGAAATTCAGTGGCATAATCAGCATACTGCAGCTTATACAAACATAAAGAAACATGAACTTTCTGGGTGATTTTTTTCATCAATAATTTGACTTGACTACAAATTCTATTTTAGACTCATCTTTAACCTTAGCTCTTTTCAATTTATATATTTCAAAGTCTTTATGTTTACCATGTTATCTTACATTGTAATTTACTTAGAAATGCACTGATCTAAAAACATGACAGTAACCAAACCAATGATACACTTATCTACAAAGAGTTTAAAATTGGCATGTTGTCAAACCTGTATCATTTGTTAAAAGGTAGCCTGAAAAACTCACTCCAGATAAATCTTCCACATATTTTTTTAGGAAGGTAATCTCTAGGAATGTGATTCTACATTGTACAAAAAGAAAAATCAGCAGTAAGTTGCTAAAATCAAACAAACAAACTCATATTTAATTTCAATTTAACAAGATACCAAGGATTTATTGTCAAGGGTCAAAGATTCAAGAAGAATGTTGGTTTATATATATTTGTGGATCATTATTGATTTTTAAAATCCACATTAAAAGAATCTACAAAACAGTCTTTTTCATAAATTATGTCGTGCTTCAAAATCTTTAAAACAAATCTGTGTAAGATCAAGGCTTTGGAGCTTTAATTAATTTTCTTTCTTGCAGTCTTTCTAGTTGTTGATCAGATTTGGCATTTGCCTTATGTTTAGATAAGAAGGTTGCAGCTTTGATTAGAAAGCAGGATTTTAGGCAAAAGTATATTTTCCCTTATCAAGGGTCATTAAGAAATAAGGCATCCAGCAAAAGACAAGCTGGAACTCATTAGTCAGTTTAATAAAACACTTATGAGGAACACTATGTACTAAGAGAATGCCTATATTTATATGGCCTTTTAAATAAACAAAGCAAAGCCAAAACTTACAAGCAACATGACATAAAATAGATTTATTGAAAGGTAAAAGTTGAATAGCTAGCAAAACCACCTGCATGTCATTATCCTATATATTGTAGAAATGTTTTTCTTCAATCGAGTAAACTAGTTCTTTGTAACATTTACTTAATCCTATATAACATTTTATTTACCACAATGGCTGATACTGTGGTTTTGATTTTAACTTTCCCTCAAGTGAAATATTTGATATAGTAAATAATATAAGTTTCTTAGACTGTCAAACACAAAAATACCTAAAACTCCATTATGCTAACATGGCTTTGCATTTTTTTCATACTTTGAAAGAAACTTTAGAGCCGCAGCAAAAGAAAGTGGTACCAAGTGTAATTCTCCAGCCTGGACAACTTGGTGAGACCTCGTTTCCACAATTAAAAAAAAAAAAATAGCAAGCATGGTGGTGCATGCCTGTGGTTCCAGCTACTTGGAAACCTGAAGTGGAAGGATCACCTTAGCCCAGCAGGTCGAGGCTGTGGTGGCCGTAAGTGTGCCACTGTACTCCAGCCTGGATAACAGAGTAAGACCCTGTCTCAAAAAAAAAAAGTAATGCTAATGTATAAGCAATATCCTACATTTCTTTTTCTAATTCAGAACATGGCTTAAAAATAGGAAGAATAATCACTTTGAAGCAGAAATGTTTATTAACATACACTAATGATTCTTACAATAGAGGACAATGTATGGAAATTGAATGAGGTACATAGAGTTAAAGATCAATAATTTTGACTATAAATGCAAGGCAATGACAAATAAAATGATTCATGTATATACTGTTTCACGCTCTAGAGCACTTGCTTTCATAGTTGATTGACTTAAAAATTGGAATGGGTCTTGGTGCAAGAATTTTTAAACTCTGTGAGAATTCTCTGTGAAAAAATGATGGTAACAGTGCTGATGTGTTGTATGTATAATATGTGTGATATCAGTGTATGAAAATACCTAACACCAAGCAAATAGTATGTGCTCAATCAATGCCAGTTACCTATTAGGTTAAGAAAGTAGTTTATTTTCCTTAACAAAAAGTCAACTGTTACCAAAATAATCATAAAATGTTAGCTCGTGAAGTTTCAGTTATTCATGTGGAATATATTACATATATGCTGATTTGCCAGATGGCCTGTGTAGACAGTATAAATGGCCATGCTCTACATATGAGAAGTGGTTCACCATGGAGGGTAGGGGAGAGTAACCTTCATAAAGAATGTATCTCTATCTTAATTCATATTTTCTAACTGATTTTCTTTTATAATTTTAGAGATACATTCTCAGGGGAAAAAATACATTGGCCCCAAATTTTTACAGTTCACAGTTAAAGTTCCTAATTTTTTACAGAATACCCTACCTCAGGCAATGCAAAAAATATGTATATTTTTAATTCACTAATACCAGTCTTGAAGATAATTAGGAAACAATCAATTCTAATAATAGGCATATTCAAAACCTCATTTCTTAGAAATACAACAGATAATATTTCCACTTAATTGATCGTTTTTACTGATTCAAAGTAACTTGAATGTTTATATGGTATCCCCAATTCAGACATTCTTTCAGTTTTCACTCTCCACTCCACCAGATGGAAGAAAAAATGGAGACAATTTTGCAGATAGTGTTTATATTGAAATATAAGGGTCCTTGCCCTACTCTCTTCTTCAATTAGCTCCTGTGTCTTTTCTTCTTTCTTTCATTCAACCAACCAAAAAACTGACATTCACTGAAAAAAATCCTCTGTATCAGATGCTGCATAAGTTTCTGGGGTTGTGGAATAAAACATTTACGAAACAAAAATATTTAAAAAAAGAAAACAGTTACACATCTACCCTCCCTTCAGAGATTTCAGAGATTTATGGGGATATATTAAAAAATTATAATGTCTTCTGATACATTTTATGATAAAAAACACATATGCAATTCTATGTGAAAACACAAGAAGCAAAGGCCAATTTTATTACAATAACAGGTTGGCAACTAAACTAACTAATGTGTATTAAGATAGTGTGGACTCATGTATCCTGCACTAAACAAGAACTGTAGTTCTGGTCTTAAAAAAAGATGTACCACTAGTGTGCTGAAAACTGTCCAAGGTTTTGGGAGCCAGCGGTAATACATAGGCATTTTTTAAAAATTAAATTGCATAAACTTACCATTAAGTGATTCATAAGTGATTCATAGTAACATCAAAGGTGAGCAATACTCAAAACTTACCATTTTCTACTTATTTTACAATTTCCTATGCTCTTGAGGTTATGCATATCTATATAGTAGAAATACAATAGAAGGGTGTGTTATCACACATCTCTCCCCTATGCCACATTCAGTGATGTCATTTAGAAATTTGAAATCAGTCATCATAGGAGTATTTACAACACAGATATAGGCAAAAACTGCAATTCAAGTTGTGTGTGTGTGTATGTGTGTACACACACGTGGGTGGTGCTGGGGTGGGTGCTTTATGTAAGACAGTTTTGGGGTTATTTTTGAGTTGGAATCTCACTCTGTCACCCAGACCGGGAGCGGCCACTGCAGCCTCGACTTGCTGGGCTCCGGCAATCCTCCCGCCTCAGCCTTCCAAGTAGCTGGAACTACAGGCACCCGCTACCACGCCTGGCTAATTTTTTGTTTTATTGTAGAGATGAGGTCTCGCTAAGTTGCTCAGGTGGGTCTCGAACCCGCAGGCTCAGGCAATTCACTCACCTCAGCCTCCCAAAGCAAGGGATTACAGACTGAGCCACCAAGCCGCCTATAAACCAGTTGTTAAGCGTTTTTCAGCACACCACAGAAGACACCAAAATTCACAATCATATCAGTAGCAAAACTTGAAAATGAGCAGAAATATGCTAAATCAAATTGAGTTCTATACTTAAGGATGTCATGTACATCCTTAGATTTTATTTAACAAAATATTTAACAAAATAAAATCTAAGTTCTTTCATTATAAGTATGATAATATTGTCAAATGTGAAAAGCTTTTGTCAGGCAAATTAGGAATTAATTCTAAGTATAAAATATCTCCACTTTCATTTGTAATGTTCAGATAGGAGATCATCAAATCTCCATTAATCACTAACTTCTGAAATGTAATATATCCACTGAATTACATTATTCAGAATTTAAATTCATTATGCTTGAAATACATAAAAATCTTATTCTGGCAAGATCTTCCAGATTGTTACTGCAACTCGAGGAGCAAAGTCAAACTAAAATGTAAACTGGAATCTCAAACAAATAAAGGGTAAACATAGAACACATGAAGGGTAAGTCCTATAACATCTTCTCTTCTATTTTCTATCATCCTGAAAGTCTCAGAAAACTTTCCCTCTCCCTTCCACACAGAGCATTCCAGATTGATTACAAACACCTTCCCCTTGCTGTCCACAGCCTCTAGACAGTCTGCTCTGATGGCTCAGGCACACTATCTGTCACTGTAATGGCTTTTATCTCAAGAATTCTGCCCTTTATGTAACCTCTCAAACATACTCTTGGGGCTTGACGAAGAGTCTGGACTAGTGAACATTAATAATTTTTTGGCCAATAGAATAATGCAAACTTGGACATATCTAACATGTAGAAATATGTTTATGAATATAATTGTCTACACTATGATTTGATATTGAATTTTCTATAGTTTACTTTTAATATAGAATAAGTGAGACCACATGCAAATAAAGGATAAAAACTCATTACCACATTATCGAGAATACAGTATAATGTATTTAGCATTTAGAAACATGAATACTTGATGAGTGATTAAGAGAAAAAAACCTATATGAAAATTTAAGGTAATTAGAGATAACTTGTATCAAAAATCATAAAAGAGCAGAAGAAATAAAGTTCAACACCAAAATTTAATCCAGAACCTCTTGGACATTTAAAATATTCCATTCATAATTCTAGTTGACTTATACAGATACGTGTGTAAGTTTTTCTCAAGAATAGACAGTTACCTTATTAAATGCAATATTATTCTTAAAATATATAATTTTATTTAATCCTTATACATTTGATATATTACTTTGAGTGTATTAAATAGGACCTCAATGCTTATTTAGTAAAATTAATAGGCAGAACTCATATGGTGTCCTAGTTTTATTATACTTTTATTTATGGAAGCTATTTAGTTTAAAAAAAACAAAACATAAACAAGTAACTATCATGTTATGCCTAAAAAGTAATTATATTGAAACCAAGTCAGTATATGGATATACAAAATACGATTGCTTAATGCTAAAAGTTAAAGAAAATGCTACATTAGAGAAAGCACAACAATTACCTGCATATTTTTTATTTTTGAGTATTACCTTCTCTCCTAGTTTTTAAAAAGAAAATCAAAATTTTCTACTTAATTATCCTGCAGATATGTCAACCATGTAAGGGTTATGTTTAGTCATTTGCTGATTAAGGTAGGGCCAAGTCTTTTTCTTTAAAAACATGCTTACTGAGTGACTGAATTGTCTTTGCATAAATCCCACTCAGAGCAATCGTCTATTTTTGTCTAATTTTAATTTCTTAAAAGAGCAAAAACTAACATTTGAAAAATAATTTAAGTGAGAATTCTGCTTAAATGTTTGCTAATATTTTTCCAATCCATATCTCATCTGGCAAAATTCTTTTAGAAGTTCACCTTTTTTTTTGGAGTTGTAGTCTTATTCTGTCACCCTGTCTGGAGTGCAGTGGCATGCTTACCGCCACCGCAGCCTCGACCCATTGGGCTCAGAGATCCTTCCACCTCAGTCTTTCAAATTGCTGGAATTACAGGCATGTGCCACCATACCCAGGTAATTTTTTTATTTATTGTAGAGATGAGGTCTCATCCAGTTGCCCAGGCTGGTCTTGAACCTGTGGTGGCTCAGGCAATCCTCTCACCTCGGCTTCCCAAAGTGCTGGAATTATAGGTGTCCGTCACCATGCCTGACCTAGAAGTTTACCTTTATTGAACATTCTAAAATTGGTGTCTTGTTTTTATAGGAAAAATCTCTCTGAAGTTTCCCTTATTCCTTCATTCCTAAATTTCCATATTTCATTAAACTAGACACTTATAATCAAAAGACACATGACCAATAATATTGGGAGCAAACACAAACAACTTTGGAAAGTAGAAAGTTCAAGAGATGCATAGGCAGAAGTGACTAGAACTCTTCCACTCCTGGTTTCCAAATCATCGTGGGCATGAGTCAGACTGTTTTCCAGAGGGATTGAGGAGGATCTTGTAGAGCTTTAGGGGGCTGAAATAATAACTTAACAGAAAGTCTTTATCCAATTATCCACACCTGGAAACAGAAGATCATTTAAAAGTCTACTGTTTGGTCACTACTGCCTTACTAGACTCTGGCGTGAACATATGCCCTTTGAGCTATGGCCATCACCATGTTTTCTGGCTTTGGTCCCCTTCCCTACCTTGGGGAGGTAAATATCCATGTCTCTGTCTCTAATTTACTTTCTAAATAAACTATATTTTCCAATCTATAAATAAATAAATAAATAAATAAATAAATAGTCTACTTTTTCATACTCAGAACTCCTGAAAGCCTCACTAGTTCATTCGGTTTTTTTCTACTCCCATTGGTATCACTGTAGTTCCAGGAGCCATAATCTTGCTCTTGGACTATTCCAGAACCTTATAAAAAAGGATAGCTGCTCCCATCCATGTCCTTCTCAATATAACTTAATGCCAGAAATTAAAACCCTTTTACTAAATCTTATCTGATTATGTTATCTAAGAAGTTAAAACCTAAAGTAGTGTTCTATTGCCTTTTAAATAAAACCAAAGTCTTCAACATAAAAAATAAGACAGGCTAATCGCAGTGGCTCACACCTGTAATCCCAGCACTTTCGGGGCCAATTCAGGAAGATTTTTTGTGCCCAGCGGTTTGAGACCAGCCCTGGCACAAAGACTCCGTCTCTGCAAAAATAAAAATATAAAAATTAACCGAGCATGGTGATATACGCCTGTAGTCCCAGCTACTTGGGAGGCTGAGAAGGAAGGATCTCCTGAGCCCAGGAGGTCGACGCTGTGGTGAGCCATGACAGTGCCACTGCACTCCAGTCTGGGTGATGGAACGAGATTCGGATCAGAAAAAAGAACAAGCAAACAAGACATTTTTTAATTTTAATTTCCCCTGACTCAGATCTGTCCAACTAGCCTTCTATATCCTCATAATACTACTATTATTTTATTTTCTATTACCATGCAGGTTTTTTTTCCCATCACCATGTCTTAAATGATAATTTCTCTTACTTTAGAATTCAGAATACTCTTCTGAATATTTATTCAACTTTTTTTCATTGGTCTTCATCTGTTTATTTATTTATTCATTTATTTGGTGCTAAGAGTACTTCCCTGCCTAGAGCAGGCTGGTTGAGTACTTTTTGTGATCATATAGAAACCCATTCTGCCCTGTTCTTCTACTGGAATCACCCTTTCTTTTTGCTGCCCTAGCTATGCTACACATTGAATGCCAAAAAAATTGTGTCTAATTAAAAAAGGAAACAGATAAATGGTGAGCAAATATGAATAAATGCTCTTTAAAGAAATCATAGTTATTATTTATAACATCCATATGTAAAAGCATTTAACACCGTATCTCTCTTCTAGCAAAATATTAACCCCTGCTCTGTTTTCTAGCTCTTTTGAGTATGTCTAACGACAGAGTAATTTTGCTGCAGTTATTTCTATAGTTCTGGATTATTCTTTCCAGAGCAAGATGTATAACTTGAAGATATTTTGAGAGTGTGGAAAGTGCAAGAAACTGGCAAAAGTTATGACAAAGGGATTAAGAAAGAAAGAGCGGAATGATACAAGACACCTGGCAACTTCCTAGCTGTTTTCAAGAAAATTCAGGAAAAAAAACAGTTATAAGTGAAAAATGTAGACAGTATTGCAATACAACATATAATTCTCTTCTCCATTTGTCCTAAAAAACTTCATGTAAAATCCATGAAGTTTCAAGATTTCAAAGTTTATGTGCAGTTTCTTAGTGCAATTAGTGTTTTGCGCAATTTGATGGAAGGACTCATGATACAATTGGCCTCAAGGTGAAGCAGGCAGGCAAGAGTGATGCACATTTATTCTAGTTGTTATTCAATCTGGATTTGGGGAAAATATCTCTAATTTTCTTCAGTCTTTTGTGTGACAAGGGCATTCTGCAACTAATATGGAGCCAAAAATTGAGAGTATAGGAGACAAAGGAAAGGTGCCTTACTAGAACTCTTTCTGCTTGGGCACAGATTAGACCTTTGGACACTAAGGGAATAAATAAAGTTTGCAGTAGGAGTGGTTCTTGATCCCAATTGGTTTATGTTAATAAGAACAAACAGGGATTTGGGGTGGGAGGCTTGTCCAATAATTTTATTGAATTATCCTCTACATCCTCTATGTCACATTATCCAGGCAAAACAAAAACTAATTGTACGAAATATTTTGGTCAATGCAAGGGAAACAACTTCAGGCACAATCAGCAGAAAAAAGAACCTCAACTTTGAGAAACAGTAGAATTTAGATACATTACTTTTGTTTTTAATAATTTTCCTCTCATTTCCACTATGTTGCTTTGTCACAAATTACTTGTAAACATCTGAAGTGTAGAAAGGTACTTTTCTTTGGCTAACATGTGGGAACTGTATGACCTCTAGGTATAAATGATACAGGGTAGATTGAGGTTTAAAAAATTTTTGTTGCTCTTCTCAGCATGGTTTCTAGGAATGAATATTGATGTGTTATTTCTTGGGGAGTAGAGAATTGGCATGAAGTTCTTTTTCAATCACCTCTACTGGCTAGAAAAATGCTTATGTATATGAGCAGCTGTGTTGTAATTTTGTTTCTCTCTTCCTCATATTGGTTCTCTTGCTCTTGTTTTTTGGGCCAAAAAACATTTGGAATTTCCATTTCAGTGACACAGAGGTGACAGAGTTCTGTTATTCAGAAAACTCATTCTTTGTAAGTAGGTAGTCCACAATATAAAGTAGTATTTCTTCCATCACTAACCAAACATTAATATTTGAATTTACAACATTAGTAAGTCTTCTAGAGTTACTGTATAGCAGCCCATTTCCTTAAAAAAGGCATTTTGAAATTAATGAATGATATGGAAATTTATTATTCACTTGTATTAGAATAACTAGTAAATTTCTACCAGAGATGACATTTCAGAAATGTCTTAGTATTGGACATTATAATCAAGAGTAGGATAAAGCATTTCAAAACTTTAATTCAGGAGATTAAAGTCATTAAACAGAAAAGTTACTTGTTAACAGAAAATGAAGACAAAATTATGCTTAAAGACAATTGTTTTTTTCTAATTTGAGATGAAGATCAGTATGTCCATGTTACTTTAAAATCATGTCAACATATGACAATCTTATGATTAATTTTGGAAGAAATTTTAGAGGAGAGGAAGAGTCAATGAATTTTACTTAGTTACTAGCAAATAGTAATAAAATATTAAACAATGACTTAAATTATGAAAATAATATATGCTGAAGACAAAAATCAAAACAGTATAAATGGATATAAAATAAAAATAAATACTTTCTCATCTTCTTACTCTCTTTTCTTTTTTTCTTTTTTTTTGAGTTTGAATTTGAGTATCACTTTGTCACCCAGGCTGGAGTGTAGTGGTATGCTCTTGGCCACCACAGCCTGGACGTGCTAGGCTCAGGTAATCCTACTGCCTCAGCCTTCCAAGTAGCAGGAACCATCTGCATGAGCCACCACACCTGGCTAATTTTTTTTAATTTATTGTAGAGACAGGTCTCGTCATGTTGCTCAAGCTGGTCTCAAATCCCCGAGCTCGGGCAGTCCTCTCACTTCTGCCTCCCAAAGTGCTGGGATTACAGGCGCGAGCCACTGTTCCTGGTTGTTACTCTCTTTTCATTACTTACTTGACATAATTACTGTTAAGAGTTTATATTTTCAAAATATTCTATTACATGCACAGAGCCTCAGTTTTGCATGCATTACTTTACTTTTGATACATTCTTCTGTAACTTTTTTTCCCCCTCCCTCAACAGAATGGAATATATCAGATAGTATTTTCCATCAGCACACATGTCTTAAATCTTTTGGGAAGAGGAAAACAAAAAGACCCTGGAGATGTCCTAGAAAGAACAGTAGGAGAAAGGCTAGGAAATCTCATATCCTTTGCAAACTCAAACTATTTTAAACCTAATCCAGTTCACCAAGGCCCAAATCATGTCTTTAAAAAGCAAATCTGATCTTCTCATTATCGTGGTTAAAATCCTTTAATGACTTTCCTTTGCTCTTGGACTAAAGGCCAAAGTTCAAAGTTAATCTAGTGACATTGTCCCTAAACTGTCTGACATTTCACTCCCTTCTTGTTCTCTTAGCTCTGCCACCCAAGTCATCCCCTGTTTCCTCTCCTGTAAGGGCCTTCACACATGCTTTTCTTCCAGCCTGGATTATCCCACCCTTTGCTCACCCCCCACTCATCTTCCTCCTTGAGAACTCACTCAAAGGTTATTGCTCCAAGGAACAATTCATAGCACAGAAGCTGAATCAAATTCTCCCATTTCTTCCCTTTCCCTTTCATAGACTCTAAAGTGAGTAAATAAATAAATAAGGTTAGTAGTTTTTTGTGTTTTTTTAGACTGGAAAATATAGTTTATTTAAAAAGTAAATTAAAGAGAGAGAAAGAGAAAGAGGAGAGTCACCTCCCCAAGGTAGGGCAAGCGGCCAAAGCCGGGAAAGAAGGTGATGTCCATAGCTCAAAGAGCACATGGCCATGCTGGAGTCTAGTAAGGCAATGGCGGTAAGTAGTTTTTATTTTTTATTTTTATTTATTTTTTTGTTGTTGAGTTGGAGTCTCACTCCGTCACCCAGACTGGAGTACAGTGGCCGCTCCCGGCCACCG
>NW_007246165.1:112000-127522 GCF_000164805.1 Carlito syrichta
CACCTCAGCCTCCCAAAGGCGCGGGATTACAGGCTGAGCCACCGAGCCCGGCTGGTAAGTAGTTTTTAAATGTCTAGTTCCTCTAGCAGAAGGTGAACCCAGTGTAGCCATGGTTACTACTCTGTCCTCAGTGGCTAGGACAGTTCTTACATGGGTTGCTTTACAGATCATTTGAATAATGATCCATTCTCACTTTTTTCATTACAGTGTGACTATTTTTAATTTAGGAACGCCTCATTCTCCTCCATGGATTCCTACATGTGTACAGTTTATTTATGAATTTGTAACTTTTTGTTTCTTTGTTTTTCCATAAAACATATAATGTAGCCCTTTCTTCTGTGAATGTTTGCATTTTCTTTATTTCATCTCCAATTCTAGACTACAGTATTTGATGCATGAAAATTAACTGCTACCAACATCAGAAATATTCATGGAATGATATGATATAGTCAACTTAGATAATCATACAAACATGTTTCCACTCAAACTTTCCTTTAAAAATATTTATTATTAATGCTATCTTTATGAATTAACAGATAGTCAATCACTATTATTTATCTATAATGAAGTTACCATTTGCATACAAAGTATAAGTTCAATAGTTTTCATAATTTTGTATCTATTTAGAACATACATATATTGCATTAGGAATGAATGAGATTTAAAATCTTAGGAAAAGGCAACAGGGAAAATAGAAAGGATGATATTAAAAGTTTTGAAAATAGAAAATGATAGTAGTGAATAATTTTACAAAACAATTTGGAAAACCTATTCCTTTCTATTATATGGCCAGTCCGCAGATAAAGTATAGGTTTGAATTTCCTACTGGTCTACTTTCATGGGAGTTTGCACAAATGATTTTATGGAAGCCATCAAATGCATCTGGCATGAAATGAAATGCAGTGCAACAATTAAAACCACTTTCCTGCTTTCCAGAAAGGTAGAGCTGTTACTCCAGACTTAACTTTTTGGCAAAAATAAATGTCTCTTTATGTTGTACCATTGATGGATATAAGTAAATACAGAATTGAGTAATATGGTGACAGATTCAATAAAAAAGCATTTAGGAATTTTGTTTCCAAGGACCCAGCCTATTAGAATGTAATAAAGGAAAAAATTGACCTCATTTGTATGCTTGAAAATTTAAAACATATACATTTTAAAAAATGGGTAAATGACACATATTGTTATTTACAGGGGATTTTAAAATATATTGTCCATAATCAAGATAGGAAATCAACCTACGATGGATATGAATATATGAATATATATGGATATGGATATCCAACCATTAATGGATAAATGAATAAAGAAAATATGATACATACACACATACATATACTCACACAAGGAAATATTACTCCACCTTAAAAAAAAAGAAGGAAATCTTACTATTTATGACAAATGGAGGACATTATGCTAAGTAAAATAAATCAGGTTCAAAAAGACAAAGATTGCATGATGTCTCTTATATGTGGAACTAAAAAAGGCAAACTCATGGAAGCAGACATTAGGATGCTGATTGCCAGCTGGTGAGGAAGAAATGAGGAACTGTTGTTCATAGGATACCGTTTTTAGTTAGACAGGATAAATACATTCTGGAGAGCTGCTGTACAGCATGGTGACTATAGTTAATAATAATCTATTATGTACTAGCAAATAAGCTGTTGTATGCTAGCAAATTGTAGATTTAAATGTTCCTACTACAAACAATTTAAAAAGATAACTATGTGAGATCACAGATATATTAATTAGCTTGGAAATCATTGTATAACATACACATTTATCAAAAAATCATGTTTATATCATAAATATATATTTTTTGTTTGTCAATTATACATCAATAAGTTAAAAAAGCAGAAAAAATGTCATGAAAATACTTTTAAATTATTATATTTTTTACTTATTAGTCAACTAGAAAGTGAAGTGAATAAACCCAATCAAACCAATAGCCTGAATTAACAGTAACAAACATACTGGAGTAAATTTTGTTTATATATAAGCATATTTAAATTTCTTATACTATTCTTATAATAGTATAGGAATTCATATGCTTACTTAAATTCCCACGTGCATTTAATTAAAGTCATGCATTCCCCTAGTCAGATGTCTGAAATAAGCTTCAAGAGATCATATAAATATACCATTTCAAGATTGAGTTATTAATCCTGTGCCCGTAGACTCCCAGTGAAAGAAATATATATACATTTTGTTTCCTCAATCACTGCAGTGTACTGCAGCTCTTGCAATCAGAAAATTGCACATTTTACCTTCAATTACCTTTCCTATTATCTCAAAAAATATATACTAATACAATGTGTACAGTAGGGTCTATAATCACTCCATTCTGCTGTGGATGCTATCTTGTTTTCAACAGCTTTTATTTTTTTAAAAAAGCAAATGTTTTTGTTTCTCATTTCATGAATGTGCTCAATATTTGCATAATGATTCCTCTCAAAAGATGAAAGAATAAATGAGGAATAAATAAATTGCAACCCCACTGCATAATGATTCTACCTTTAACGATGGATCACATATGGCCATGCTTGAATGCATCCAATATATCAATATTTATTAAGCAGACAGAAAGTCAATTGAACCATAACTTGCTTTGTGCTAAGAAAGAAGAAACACAGAAGAGGATATGGGAGGATTATTAAAAAGAAACTTAAGAACCCTATCCAAAGTCAATACCAGAAGCTTCTATTGAATCTCTTCCCCCCTCCCCCAAATCTTTATGGAATTAAGTACATCACCTACACAGGGAACTAGAAAAGATAACAAAATATGAAATAGCCATGCCGTGTCAGAAAACCTTATTGAGTTCTTAAAACAAGCATCTTCAATCTCCATTTGTAAAGATGTTCTGTACCATTCACATACATTGTGCAAGAATTATTAGCTATTATAGATATATATTTTATTTCCCCAATTGAAATGCATTCCCTTGAGAACAGGGTCATTTTCTTCATGTATTTTAAGTTCTGCAGAAAAGTTTAATAAATGCAAATTAGTAGATGGTGAAGAACTGACACAGTATATTTGAAATGTATCCTTCATGCAAATATAAACAAAAGCAAAATGTTACTTCTCAATATGGCCTTATTCCCTTTCTTGATTATAATAAAAGCAATATTTGTTGAACATTTGGGGTGCCAGGTGCAATGCAAGAACCTTCCCTATATTAATTACTTAATTTTGACAAACCCTATGAGTTGGGTTTTATTATTTTCACTATACAGATAAGGAAAATAAGGTTTGAAAACATCAAATTATTTTACCCAAGTTTACAAAAGTAGTAATTTAGAAACTAGACATTGAACAAAGACTTTTTTTCTGATCACACAGACATTGTTTTTAGACACCACACTTATACTTCTTAGACCATGCAATGATTATCTTGAAAAAGATCTATATGAAGATGTTTGATTCAGGAAGACACTTAATATTTAAAATACATTCTCGCCGGGCTTGGTGGCTCAGCCTGTAATCCTGTGCCTTGGGAGGCTGAGGTGAGTGGATTGCCTGGGCCCGCAGGTTCGAGACCCGCCTGGACAGGCAAGACCTCATCTCTACAATAAATCAAAAACTAGCCAGGCGTGGTAGTGCGCACCTGTAGTTCCAGCTACTTGGAAGGCTGAGGCGGAAGGATCACCGGAGCCCAGCAAGTCGAGGCTGCGGTGGCTGCACTCCAGTCTGGGCGACAGAGTGAGACTCCAACTCAAAACAAAAACAAAAACAAAAACATATATTCTCAGCTGTCACTCTGTATCTGACAATCAAACATGTAGAACTACCCTTATCTACCCTTATCTAGCTAGCTATCTTTCTATCTATTTGAGTTGGAGTCTCACTCTGTCGCCCAGGCTAGAGTGCAGTGGCACACTCTCAGCCACAATAGCGTCAACCTCCTGGGCTCAGGCAATCCTTCCTCCTCAGCCTTACAAGTAGCTGGAACAACAGGCGCACGCTTGATGCCTGGCTAATTTTTTGTGTGATTTATTGTAGAGACACGGTCTCACCAAGTTGCCCAGGCTGGTCTTGAACCCCCAGATTCTGGCAATCCTCTCACCTCGACCTCCCAAACTGCTGGAATTACAGGTTGAGCCACCGCTCCTGGCCAAACCACCCATATTTAAGACTTTCACTTGTGTATATTAAACAAGGATGTAATAAAAGTTTAAGATAATTTACCCCTAGATAGTGAGAAAATGGGACAAGCTATTTAACAGTTTATTACTTTATATTCCATATCTGTAATATGAATACAAATTGAGGACATAAATTTAGGTTTTCTGTATATGTACACATTTTCTTTCTGCGTTTTCCCTTCTTCTCTCCCTTTATTCCAACAATTACTTGGGTCAGTTTTCAGGGAAGGTCTGTTGCAGGGCAGATGAGAGAGAAGTAGCTTCAATCCTTTATGACTTTGTCTTACACAAGTTTGAGTCCAAGAGAAAAGAGATTTCTTAGGCCAAGTCTAAAATGTCTGAATCTCAGAGAAAAACAGCAAACTTTAGAATAATAAAGAAAAATATATTGTTAAAATGAGATAACCTTTTTTTTTTTTTTTTTTTGATTTGGAGTCTCACTCGGTTGCCCAGACTGGAGTGTAGTGGCCGCAGCCTCGCCTGCTGGGCTCCGGCAATCCTTCCGCCTCAGCCTTCCAAGTAGCCGGAATTACAGGCATGTGCTACCACGCCCGGCTGATTTTTTTGGTTTATTGTAGAGATGAGGTCTCTCTGCCCAGCTGGGTCTCGAACCCACGGGCTCAGGCAATCCACTCACCTCAGTCTCCCAAAGGCGCGGGATTACAGGCTGAGCCACTGAGCCCGGCTAGATAACCTTTTTTTAAAAAGTACATATTAGTTTCAAAGTAGCACAAGTTTCTTAAACTACTTTTACTTTTCAGCATGTATGTCATATCAACAAAGGAATAGTCCATAGGCTAACAAAATAGGCAAAATTTTGCCTTCCTACAAAAAGTTAAATGTTTACATAAAATAAGGTAGTCAAATAGCAGACATTTCTGATATTCTGTGACTCTTCTTTCATTGACTCTGACTCTTGCTCTCTACTATAATATCTTGGTTAAAAAATAAATTGTTATACTTTTCTAAATTAATTGGTTCCAGGGACTCTGAACAATTTAGCTCAAATGGAGAATAATTATGCCACAGCTAAAAGGTAAGATAATGACAGGGACAAAAAAAAAAAAATGACTTGAGATTAAGAGTAAAGCCCCCTGGGGCCACAAGTTACTATATGTTTTCAGTTTAGGTCAACGATTGAGGGTAGGATCTGGGCAGGTTTATTTTAAGAGAAGTAAAGACGACACATTTCGCTAGCATAGAGGGTCTCCACTAATATGCCTCCAACATGAAGACTTCTCTTGACTGAATGCATTTCCTCACTTCGAAGTATCCTTTAAGCTCTCCTCTTCCCAGTTTAGTGGTTACTGTGCACCTCGTGTTCCTCTTTTTACTATTTCTTTCCTTTCTTATCCTGTAAAACATCTCACAAAAAGGGTTTGTCTTCAGTTTGTAAATTATATTGCATAGATACTAATTTTGAGACCACTAGGTTACCCAGGCAAGGAAGAGAGGGATAAAATTCCACTTCTTACTATTTGAGTTGGAGTCTCACTCTGACTTGGTTCAGGGTATCACACAAGATTTCATTTTAAAAAATAGACTTCCAATTTTCACACACACATACACACATGCACACACACACACACACACACACACACACACACACACACACACAATCCAAGGCTTTAAAAAACATTGGTCTGTTCACCCTTCATTTAATTTCTTACTGCTCATTTACTCTATACTATCTTGCAATCTACTTTCTAATTTCACTACTCGATTAAAACGATCTCTTAAAAGTCACAGCTGGACTTAATGGATAAGGCCAGTTCATTTGCTCTTCTCGGTCCACATACTTTCCCATCTCTCTGCATTACTTGAAACAACTGACACTACTCTCCTTTAAAAAAAATCCCTTCTTCACTTTGCCCTTCTTGACCAATCTACTATCCTAGTAACCCTCTGGCTGACCTAAAATCTATCCCCCTGAATCCTTTCTAAATCTCATTACTCCAGCCACTCTGTATGAGCAAAGCAATATACAGCAGAGGAGAAATCACTGACTTGGAATCGAAAGACCTGAGACCAAACTTAGAGATTTTTGGATTTTCTACCAAATATAATAAAAATATCACCAAGTCTTGAGCACAATAGTATTTCATGGCTAATTGTGAAGAAAAGGATAAAGTAATACAATGAATGAAATCAACCTCAGACAAATTGTGAACATAAATTAAAAATGATAGTTATTTGATTTAGAATGATATTTTTTTCATTATCTTCCTTGAACTGAAATTCAGTTAATTTAAAATTATTGATCATCTAGTTTTTATAACCAATGACATTTCTATCATAACACTGTGTGAGGCAAGATTATTCAAATAGCCCATTGATCCAGTCAAAACAATATGTGCTAACAGCAGTGGCCAGGGGACAGATAAAATTTTATGCAAAGTATAACAAAACATCCAGTTTGGCTGACTGAACATCATAATATTAGGTTAGATACTTGGGACTCTATCTTCAGATTCTATATATTTCTACATATCTTTTAAAAATAAATACAACAAATGATAGAATTAATGAACACGATAGGTAAATTTTTAAAATTCTCAACCCTCTTTGAATACATTTTCAGATTTAAATAGTCTCTGCATCTTGAAGTAATGTGATGTGTATTGGCTGGGAGTTTGAATGCAGTTTTGATGGTTAATACTGATGGCAGTGGTACTTCCTTAGTATGAATAGTTGGGCTTGAGCAATGAGTCATACAGTTATCCTTATAATTATAATTATGTCAATTAACACATTTATTTTGTAAATATCTTTGAAAATAAAAAAGTTTATTTTTCTCATTTGAGATAATAATTAGGATTATATTCACTTCACATTCTTTTTAGGGGACATTACAATGGATTAACAAAGATTCAAACTATGGGAAATGGTTATTTGAAATCATGAACTGCATTTCACGATCAATTATCCTACATTCATTTCAATGTAACTTCAGTAGGGTAAATGTATCAAAATCTAAACCAAGACACAAAATTTTTAATTACACAAAGTAATGGTACAAGTTTATAACTTTCTGAAGTGTATTTCAAGTGAATATTGCTAATAAGTATTGTTAATAAGTTTGAAAAATTACAAACTGAAATGTGCATGGTTAATATACTTATTTGAAAGATCATTTAAAATGATTGAATAATTACCACTGATGACTCAAAGATAGTATTTGTAGGTGCCAATTATCTTTACAATAAGCAGTAACTAAAATTACCATCAGGATGATCTGCCTATTAATTACCTTCCAAAATGAGGTTCCAAGAAAAATAAAAGTTGAAAACAAATGGTCATGCCAACCCTTTGAAGTAAAGTTTGGAAAGCCCAGTATCTGGGAACAGAAGTGAATCCTACAAGGCATGAGGTTCATCATATGTAGCCATCAGGAGACCAGAAAAGCTACATTTAATTAATGGATGTACACTCATCATACCTCAAGAGTAAATAATAGAATGAAATAAACATAGAAGCTAGGAGAGGTACACCATAAAAAGAAGCAGATTTAGCATTTTGGGAGTCTTCTATTAGCATTTTTCTCACTGTTTTGAGGGTATTTATTTATGTGCTCACCCTCCTAGTCTATGTACAAATTATGTTGGAGAATTTATTCTTATCAATGAATGAATTGATATATCAAATACTATGCTAGTATTACTTCTTAATCATTTGTCTTCTGAGTCCTGCTTTTCTATTTATAATAACCCTTGTAGAGCTTCAGATCTTTGCAGATCAGCTGTTTTTGGTTTAAAATAAACCAAATACTAGGTCAGTATTAAATTCTCGATAGTTACCATCTGGTGTTGCATTGACCTAACTCTAGGTTTCTAGTCTCCATCTGTGTTTCTTATATCTCTCTTGGTTTTTGTCTCTCATGGCCATCTCTGATGTAAATTTACCAGGTCATCAAGATCCATGTTTCTTAAATTTTTAATATTATTTCCAACATTCTTTCACATGTTGGCCTATTTATTTAGAATCCTAATTTCTGGTCATTTCCACCCTGCATATCTGGAATTCCTAGAGTTTGACCCATTTCAGAACTAGACATTTTTCACCCCCTTTTAACTTCTGAACCTAACCCTCTTTGGTTATAGTAAACTTTCTTAATCAATCTAACAAGTTTAATACTCAGGCATCCTTTGACCAATACTGAGATCCTGGAACACGTGAACACATTTTTTTTTTTTTTTTTTTGGCCGGTCTTGAAAACATGGCCTATCAAACTGAGTCCAACTCCTGTTGCCCCCCCCACCTGCAGCTTCATACTGGATTGTTCCAAGATCTGTTCTAGAATCAGTACATTTCAAAGCTGTAGGAAAGGAGCCAGAGAGGGGAAAGTAGAGGAAAAAAGAGAAAATAGAGGAACTAGCTACAAGGTAAGAAGTTAAAAAATAATTCTAGATCATAAGCAGAAAAGTATTTTGGATAACAGAAATAATAGTTTTGAAAATGGAAAAGGCCGGGATCGGTGGCTCAGCCTGTAATCCCAGCACTTTGGGAGGCCGAGGTGAATGGATTGTCTGAGCCTGCGGGTTCGAGGACCCGCCTGGGCAATTTGGCGAGACCCCATCTCTACAATAAATCAAAAATTAGCCAGGCATGGTAGCTCGCGCCTGTAGTTCCAGCTACTTGGAAGGCTGAGGCAGGAGGATTGCTGGAGCCCAGCAGGTCGAGGGTGCGGTGGCTGGGAGTGGCCACTGCACTCCAGTCTGGGTGACAGAGTGAGACTCCAACTCAAAACAAACAAACAAACAAATAAAAAAAAAAAAAAAAAAAGAAAATGGAAAAAAAGTAGAGGAATGGGTACAGGAATAGTGCAAAGGAGAGTCTTTTCTTCACCCCTTTGATCCTCCCATAAGAATAATAGGAAAGAGGGTTTTATTGCAGGAGAGAAAATTGAAACAAATGAGGATGAGATTGTGGAGGATGTCTCTGAAAAATTGCAGCAAATAATTCCCCAGAGAATCAAGATGCTTCAAATTTAAAAACAACAACAAAACAACAAAAGGATTAGACCAGGTGATGTCACACAGCATAAATTGCAGTAGGCTAAATCTCATTAACATGAAATGCTAAGAGGATAATGTACTTGCTAACTATTCCTATTCACCAGAAATTTGACAGATGTTATCATCATAACTAAAGTTAATAGATTTTTTCATATGCTACATTTAATCATTTCTAAACAAAAGAATAGACAAAGAGAACGTATTAATAAAAAAGTAGAATAAAAACAAATACAATACCTGGTTTAAAATGCAATTCTTGATTCTTAGTGCTATGTTCCTTCCTTTAAAGCAAAGTACTGTAACAAAATGAAGTTTTCATTTGGGTTATGTCCAAGGGCACCATTCAATTTCACAATATCCACTATAGTAATTATACTGAGATCATTTAATTCGTGTATATAGACGTACTTAAAAAAAATCTATGTCAACAATTGTGGTGCTTTATTCTTATCCCTATGGGCATTATCTTGCCTAACTGTCCTCAAATAACATAATGGAAAAAATAAATATTAAGTGTAACATTAATTAAAGGGCAGAAAATTGGAATCAATATTGTACTTGGTTTTGAATAGAAGACTAATGTATAGAATACTATATATCACCCAGGGACCCATATTCATGTATATTCATAAATATGTTACATCTGCTCTACTGCAGAGTTATATACACTCAACTGCCTTAAGAATAAGTTACAAGGAATATATGAATTAGAACTATAGCTACACCAATGATGAAAATATTAAAATCTTAGACTCATATATAATTCCATAGTCTATAAAATCCTTTAGAGCTGCGAACAATTTTAATATAAGATTCTTACCACAAACTAGTTTATTATGCTCACTTTTGAAACAAATAAACAGAGTTAAGGGTAGGTTAAGCAACATGTACAAGGGCAGAAAGCTAGTCAATGAAGAATCAATGCTTTGCAAGAACACAAGTTTTGGACAATTATCTTGCCACTATATTTGTATGTGCTTTAGTGCCTATCTACACATTAATATCATCTGCAAATTCAATTAGATTCTCAGAAATTCTTTTTCACATATTGGCACATTTCGTTCTCTTATTTCCAACAATAGAGACTCCAAATACCTTATCTCTCTAAGAACTTTAGCTAACACTTGACTTCTGTTTAGAAGATGATTACATCATCTACCACTTTGAGAAACTGCAGTTACCAGGAACAATTACTCAATGTGATGTGTACAAAATAACTAGTATTTTCTTTAGTTTCAATTTTTCCTCTAGAAAAAGAATAAAAGGGAGGTTTTATTTGTAGATAAGTTTATTCCATTAAGTGCCATGCTTTTTAGTATACTCTCTTCTTTTTCTTATACTGTGTGCAACTAGGCAACCCTCCTACTTCAATGAGAGAAAAGCAAAAGCAAACTTTGTGTCTTCCTGTTGTTAAAATTTCATTGTCAATATTATTAGCCAGGAATTGAGTTTTTATATTTTCATTGACTAGGACCAGCATCTTTATACTGGGACCACACTACATTTGCTGATGCTTAAATTAGAAAATCTTATCTGACAGTAGTAAAAATAAAGACATTCGCATTTTGCATCTTTACATCAATTCCTAAAGAAGATATGATTTTTGGCTGTTAGGCTAACTCAATATAAATTAAAATTAGAAATAGAAGGAAAATTTACACGATATTGCTTAAGATAGGTACCCCAAATATGACGAAAAGGCTGAATTTGGACTCATTTTGTTTCTGCATGACGCTATCATAAAAGAAGTGAGTCAGAAAGTCTTTAAATTACCATAGTTCTCAACACTGCCTATTGACTTTATTTTACAAGGCTTTTTGAATTAATGTCCCTTGCCTGGTCCATAAAGGGATTTAAATAGAATAATTAGACTAATGCTTTAGGTTAGAATAGTCCCAGAAACAGCGACATCAACATCAATGGAAACATATTCAAAATGGAAATTTGGGGGTCCCGCTCCAGACCTATTGAATAAAAAACTGATGGTGGAGCCTAGCAACTTGTGCTTTTAACATATCTTCCAGGTGTTAATAGCTTCTATTTTAGCTAAAGTTTGAGAACCACTGCTTTCAGGTTTGAAAGGGAGGTGGATTGAACAGGAGAGAACATGGACTCTTTAAACTCTTTAGCAGAATTTTAGAGAGAAAAATCAGAGAAATTGGCACAGGGTGTTTCGGGTTATAGGTGTTTAGGACCATACTGCCCTGCATATGTGTTTACCCTCAAAACATCATTCTGGGACGATATCTACAGTCCTCTGCCAGTGGAAGTATGCTTCCAGAAAACTTGTCTTTGGGAGAGAATAAGGAGTTTCAACTTTATGTGGTTTCTGATTAAAAGGAATATAGTTTTATTCCTTTGTGAGGAATCAAACTCATTATTTTCAGAAAGAGTTTTATTTAAAAAACAACCCTTCTAGGTATCATTATAAATATGTTATATTTATACATCATAAAATTTGTTTCCAGGGTGAACAAAGTAAGTGAGGAACACTCATTTCAAAACGTCCTCACAAACATTTTTGCACAAGCCTCAGGCTGACAATATAATTTGCATATTGTAGAAATGATACAATGTAATCATACACTAACAGCCTAGAAGTCTCTAATATGTATACACTATTTAGATAAGAGATACTCTGCAATAAAAATTCAAAGCAATCATCACTAATGAGTTCTAAGTAAGTTAAATGTACACATGATTTTAAATACGTAAGATGAAAACACAAATGGTTACATGAACTTTTAAACTAGAATAGTAATCTTTTTACATTTTGGGGAGTGTTCAGAAATGATAATTTACAGTTACAGATCATCTGCTGAATAAAAGAAATATGTACTTAATATACAATGTTGCTGTATTATGTCATTTACTTTTTAACTCCATCCATATAAAAATCATTTTTGATATAACAAGAACATGTTACAATTGGTGAGATCATTCTTAGAAATTTTAGTACTTTTGTTTAAGAGAAATTGTTAGTACTGGAAAGTAACATTTATAAATTTGAATTCTAATAATTGTTATTCACAGTCACCCCTCATTTGGAGGTCTGGACAATGACCCTCGTGTTTCACTTGTCTTTGAATACAGAATGAATCCCCAAAGAATTTCTCCTAAGTATATCAGCTTCTGTCCAGAGATTTTCAATACTCCAGAAATTGATTAAGTTAACATATGGTTTATCATGTCGAAGTTTGCTTTGTAGTTATAAATTATGTCTTTAAAAATAGATATCCACAAAGATCTTTGTTGTAAGTTGTGGGACCAAAAAAACATGCTGTAAGGCATTTTAAGAGTTGGTGTGATATACATTACATATTTCAAATTTTTTTACTTCCATTTCTATTAAAAGCACTTATTTCAATTTCATGAGTAATTTTAACATGCTGGAAATAAAATGATATGACATGTTCTCTTACTATGAATTTAATTAAGAAATTTCCAGTTTTATACTATATATTCAAAAATTTCTGCTAAAATTTGTTTTAATCAGCAAATATCCAAGGTAAAGGAATTTTCTCACCTTAATCATGATTGTATTCATGGAACAGTGTTCAACATCAAATCCATTTTTCATATAACTTAGTTTACAATATAAGTATAGATTCCTCACCAGGAGTCTATTGCCTACATTTTTTTAAAGCAATAGGCAAAAGTATGTTGCATAATCAACTATCAATTACATAACTGTAGACTTGATTTTGTTGAAAGTTCCACACAAAGCAGTTCCAAATTAGTATCACCATAAAATTGTATAACACATCAGATTTTGTAGTACTACCAGACAAACATCACAAAATGGCCACTTAAATAAGTATTAATATTAACTGTGTATCACAGAATGTGTGTAGACAATAGTGTATGTGTATACATTTTTAAATCTAACTTCCTGTTCCAACTGGATTTTTCTTGCAACAGTTTAAAAGAAACATAAAGCTTGGAGTAATAAAATTCATTGTGTACTAATCCTCATAGATTTACTATGATTATTATTTGAGATAATCTATAAGGGCATTTATCATAGTTCCTGATATATAGCAAATAATTATTGCTATCTAATATTAGAATTATTATTAATAATAATAAAGATATAGCGGTATATGTGGTAAAGAAATAGAATGTTTTCATATACCCAATTCATACTATTGTGACCTTCATTCATGTTATTAAAGAAATAAGTTAAATATTCAACAAATAGTGTTTCTTATATTCCATATTCTCATACTCTTAGTCAATGCAATTGTCTTTTTCTTTGATATTTATCTATTAATTTAGGTCAAATATCTTTCATTTAGTTGTCTGAATACTGCTAACATCATTGTTTTGCTTTGTTTTTTAATTTATTTTTCTCCTGTGGCCAAATATGGAAGAGTTGAAATCTAGAAAACATGGAAATCACTTTCAGTATTCATTGATGACTCCCACATTTTTCTGTATAAACCTATAAAGAAAAAAAATAAAGTAGGTAATAATGGTCCAATAAGATATGGCACACCAGTGAAGTAGACAAAGTTCCTCCAAATAACCTGTTACATGAAGAGGGAATTTTATAAAACCATTTGATAATCTTTGAAATTGTCATCAATAGCCAAACTTTCAGGTAAGCATAAAAAGTTAGGATAATCATCAAAGTTTATTATATCCCAATTTTTCAAATGACCATCACATTTAATGACAAAAGTATTTTGTCCCTCTGTCAAAACAACTATTTAGGGCACAAGACTATCAGCATTAACTATTGAGAAACTCTCAAGTCTGATCAACAGAATTTTCTATTAGATCACTTCACTACCTGACTATAGAGACAATAGAACAGAGACCTCAGTGACCACACATTATGGTGAATATAGTCCTTACAAAAATAGTTTAGAAAAATCACTAAAGAAATAATGCTTCAGCAAACAATATCAACAAAGGAAGAGAAATAATCTAAACTCCAGAGTTACCACATTAAAATATCTAGATTTTAACAACAAAAAATTATTAAACATCAAAAAAACAAGAAAGAATGGCTCATCCACAAGATTAAAAGAAATCAAGAGAAAACACTCCTGAGGCTGTCCAGACAATGATTATACTAGAAAAAAAGATTAATTTCCTTAAATATGATAAAATAGATGAAGAAAATCATAGATTAAAAAACAGGAGATAGATATAGTAAAAAGTACTGAAAATCAAAGAAGGGATAGAAGCTATGAAAAGAAATTTACATAAAACTTATGCAACTGAAAAGAAGGATAGGAGAAAATTTCCCTAAAGGAGTTTTGAGCAGACAGAAGAAAGAATCTGCTAACTGGAAGGTAGGATAATTGGAATTACCCAGACTAAAACTCAAAAAGAAAAAGAATAAAGAGAAATGAACAGAGCCCAAGGGACACCTTCAAGCATAATAATGTATATATTATGGAAGTACCAAAAGAAAAAGGGAGAGGAGGAAAAAAAATAATTTAAAGAAATATGAAATAGGGGCTATAAACTCCCCAAACTTCATGGAAGACATAAGTCAACACATCAAAAAAGCTCAACAAGCTATAAGCAGGATAAGCTCAAAGAAATTTACAAGAAGACACATTATAATCAAACTGTCAAAAGCCAAATACAAAAAGAAAGCAGTAAGATGTGACTTGTCATGAGCAAGAGACATTTCAATAAAGTTTGCAGCCAATTTCTCATTAGAAATTATGAAATCAGCCGGGCTCGGTGGCTCAGCCTGTAATCCCGCACCTTTGGGAGGCTGAGGTGAGTGGATTGCCTGAGCCCGCGGGTTCGAGACCCGCCTGGGCAGCGAGACCTCATCTCTACAATAAATCAAAAAATCAGCCGGGCGTGGTAGCGCATGCCTGTAATTCCGGCTACTCAGAAGGCTGAGGCGGAAGGATCGCCGGTCCCCAGCAGGTCGAGGCTGCGGTGGCCGGGAGCGGCCACTGCACTCCAGTCTGGGTGACGGAGTGAGACTCCAACTCAAAGACAAAAAAGAAAAAAAAAAAAAAAAAAAAAAAAATTATGAAATCTATAGAGCACTGAGATACTATATTTAAAGTACAGGTGCATTAAGAAGATAAAACAATTATGAACATACATGTAGCAATTAATAAAGACCCAATATTCATGAAACACACATTATAATAATAAAAGAAAAAACAGACATTTCTACAATAAAATTTGGAGACTTTACCACCTTACTTTCAATAATGAGTAGAACATCTAGACAAAAGAGCATTGCCAGGCTCGGTGGCTCAGCCTGTAATCCCGCACCTTGGGAGGCTGAGGTGAGTAGGATTGCCTGAGCCCACGGGTTCGAGACCCGCCTGGGCAGCAAGACCTCATCTCTACAATAAATCAAAAAATCAGCC
>NW_007246165.1:127542-159030 GCF_000164805.1 Carlito syrichta
CCCTCCAGTCTGGGAGACAGAGTGAGACTTCAACTCAAAAAAAAAAAAAAAAAAGCATTGAAGAAATAAAGGACTTGAAAAAATTATAAACAAACTAGACCTAACAAATATAGACCACTCCACAGAACAACAAAATGAACATTCTTCTCAAATATACAAGGAACATTTTCCGGGATACACTATATGTTTAGCTATAAAACAACTCTCAAGATATTTTAAAAAACTAAAATTATGCAAAGTGTTTTCTCTGACCACAAAGAACTGAAGCAATAAGTGAAGAAAACGAAAATTCACAAATATGTGAAAATTAAACAGTATACACTTACACAGCTCTTGGGTCTCCATTGTTTTGTTAGACCGCCGTAACAAATGGGTGTACTAGTCAACAAAAATGTATTTTCTCATAGTTCTGGAAGCTTGAATTCCAAGTTCAAAGATAGCAACAGGGTTGGTTTTTCTGAGGGCCTCTATAGGTGGCCATCTTGTCTTCATATGGTTTATCCTCTTCTTATAAGAACATTAGTCATATTGAAGTAGGGACCAACCCTATGACCTCATTTTGCCTTAATTGTCCCTTTAAGGACCCAATCTCCATATATAGTTATATTCTTATAATTATATTCCTAGGTATTGGGAATTAGGACTTCAACATACACATTTGTAGCCCCGAACAAAGTCAAAGAATAATTTTATTCATTTGGGAAAAATAAAAATTGAAAAGAAATTTACCAAAAACTTAAGGAATATAGCAGAAGCAGAACTAGAAGGGAAATTTATAGCTATAAATACGTACATTAAAAAAGAAGAAAAATATTGTATCCACAACCTAATTTTATGCTTCAATAAACAGAAAAAGGTAAGTAAACCTAAATTCAGCAAAAGAAAAAAATAATGAAGTTCAGAAAAGAGGTAAATAAAAGAGAGATTAGAGGTCGGGTGCGGTGGCTCATGCCTATAATCCTAGCACTTTGAGAGGCCGAGGTGAGAGGATTGCCTGAGCCCACGTTCAAGACTAGCCTGAGCAACTTGGTGAGACCTCATTTCTACAATAAATCAAGAAAAATTAGCTGGGCATGGTGTCACTTGCCTGTAGTTCCAGTTCCAACTACGTGGAAGGCTGAGGTGGAAGGATTGCCTGAACCCAGCAGGTCAAGGCTGCGGTTGCTGTGAGTGTGCCACTGCCCTCTAGCCTGGGGAAAAGAGTGAGATTCTGATTCAAACAAAAAAAAAAAAAAAAAAGAGAGAGAGAGAGAGAGAGAGAGACTAGAAAAACAAAGAATATATTAAAAACCAAAGTTGATTTTGAAAAATATCAACAAAATTGACAATATTTTACCTATGCTAAGAAAAGAAAAGATACAAGTAATTAAAATCAGGAATAAAAGCAGGGACATTACTAAAATCTCACAGAAATTACAAGAATTATAAGATAACAATTATATGACAAGAGAATAGATAATCTAGGCAAAATGAAAAAACTTCTGAAATACACAACTTATCAAACTGAGAAAAAATAGACAATCTCAAGTGAATGATAATATGCAGAAAACTTTAATTAATAATAAAAAACCTAGTGTCAAAGAGAAAGTCAGGACTAGACAAAACTCCACTGGTGAATTCTATCAAATATTTAAAAAATTAGCACAAATTCTACTCAATCTTTAAAAAAAACAGAAAAGGGGAAACTCTTTCCAACACATTTTATGTGATCAGAATTACACTGACACCAGAATTAAAGAAAACTACAGAAAAATATTCCTTAACAATGTAGATGCAAAAATATTCAACAAAATACTAGAAAACCAAACGCAATAGCACACTGAATTGGGTGTATTCTTCAATATAAAAATAATAATCAATGTCATACAATGTATTTTTAGAACAAAGAAAAAAGTACATGATCATTTCAACAGACATGGAGAAAGCAATATGACAAAATTCAACACCCCTTCATGATAAAAAAATATCTGGTCTATTCAATGGTGAAAGATTGAAAGTTTTGCTTCTAAAATCAGAAGTAAAACAAAGGACAAAGATTCATGTTTTCATCATGGCTATTCAACTTGTATTAAAAATTCTATCCAGAGTAATTAGGTAGGGGAAAAAATAAATGAATAAAAGGTAGCTATATTAGAAAATAAGTAAAACTATCTTTATTTGCAGGTGATGTGATTCTCTATATAGAAAATCTCACAAAACAAAATGAATGTACACACACACCTCCACACAAACTGCTAAAGCTATTAAGCAAATTCAGTAAATTTTCAGGCTAAAATTTAATTGTGTGTCTATACAATAGCAATGAACAATCCGAGAAATAAATTAAGAAAATTTCTAATAACATCAAAAGGAAACAAAAAATAAATAAGACTCAAGTAAATGGAACATATTCTTTACTATTAATTGAAAAACATATCACTGTTAAGAGAACAATATTCCCAAAGTACTATGTAGATTCAGTGCAACTCTCATCAAAATACCTATGGCTTTTCTTGCAGAAATGGGAAATCTGATCTTCAAGTTCATGTGGAATTACAAAGGACCCCGAAGAGTCACGACAATGTTGAAATGGAAAAACAAAGTTGTAGTACTCACATTTCCTGGTTTCAAAATACTACAAAGCTACAGTACTAGAAAATGCAGTAGTGGTTCAGGGGATGACATATAGACCAATGGAATGGAATTGAAAGCCTAGAAATTAACTTAAACATCTATGGCTTATTTATTTCTGACAAGGATATGACGCCAGTTCAAAGGGGGAAAACAACAGTCTCTTAAACAAACGATGCTGTGATAACTGAATAAAAATATCCTAAAGAATAAAGTTGAGATGTATTCCCTACCTCACTCCCACACAAAATTTAACTCAAAATGCACCATGGTCTGAATCAAGATCTAAACACATAAAACTATTGCAATGAAACATAGAGGTAAATCTTCATGACCTCGGATTGGGCAATGAATTTTTATTTGACATCAAAAGCATGAACAATAAAAGAAAAAGTAAATAATTGGGAACGTAAAAATAGTCATAAAAAAGTATATTGACTATCATTAATAACAGAAGTTGCTTATTTTTAATCTGATGAATAGAGAAGCTAGTTTTGTGGCATTTGTATTGTCTGTAAAACTCAAGTAATATTTTAAAATTTTATATTAGTCACAACTGTCTCAATACATAAGGAAAATATTCATATATGTATAAGATATATTTTTAATTTAGATCAGAAGCAATTCTTGCTGGATAAGTAGATTTGTTGTTATCTAAGTGTCTATAGTCTTCAAATTAGGAAGAACTCCCTTAAATGCATCTGGACACATAGGTAGTTTGAATTTCTAAAATGGTTTAAATACAACAAAACATTAAAAACTTTAGATTCCTAGAGAAGATATTTGTCTTTAAAAGTTTGAAAACTTTTCTAAATACAAGTATGTGAAATAATATTTGTATATTTGCATATTTTTAATTTTTAAAAATAAAAAATAATATTAGCGTTTGTCAATTTTTCTTGAGAGTGGTAGAATCCTTGACTAAACAGATAGAAATATCCTTAAATTCTAGTTTCTTAAGTATAAATGTGTTCATCAGTTTATTTAGAATCTTTATTTACTATATATATAATTAGTTTTAATCAAGTAATTTAGAGGCAATACTAAATTAGGTACATATGATTATATTTTTCCAGTGTCTAAGTACTATCAAGCCAGATATCAGACCTTACTGCTCATTATATTCCTATACTTGATGTAACAGATGTTCACAGACTATATATTGATTGAATGAATATTTCTTTACATATTATGGAGAAATATGCCATTGTCTACAATGGCATCTTTTGTGGTAAAAATTTTTAACAACTTCAGTTTTCAAAAGTAAAAACTGTCAGCCATTTAATTTTATAATGACTATCATAAACTGTAACAAAGTAAAAAGAACTCAGCATTAAATATCACTGTATTTTATTGATTATCTTAATAGTAGCAGAGGAGAGACTAGATTGTTAATTTGCACGTATTCTTTAACTTTAGGAGGTATTTTTAGCAATTGAGCAAAAAATAAGTGATATATAATATTACCTTCCACTAAACATTTGCTATTCTAATTTTTGACTATCTCTGAATATAACCTATGACTATAATTACACAATAAGTAGATATAAAAGTGTGTTTCTTTTTTTAATGATTCTAACTGGTTTATTGTTGTTACTTTAGAATATATATACAATGATAAATTTGGCCTGAACATAATAACATTTGTTTCTAGATTTCTCCCATGAAATCCCAGTGTAATCCTTGATTTTGCTTTCCTCTAAGCTGCCCCAAAACACTCAAGCTGTTTTGTATTTCCAGATCCATGGCACTTGTTCGTTCTCCATAATCATGAAAAAATATAAAATAGAATTGTAAAACTGTTTCTATTTTATATTATTTAATAAAATCAATGAAGGAAAAGGACAAAATTTGTAACATCTAGGTAATGTTTACTCTTTATATCTTCAGTGGACTAAAGTAACACTGTGTAGTAGAGTAATACAGTGCTAAAGTAATACTAACTGCCTTAGTAACACAAAGTAGTAAAGTAACATAGTGTGCTAGAATAATATATATTTACTCTGGATAAGTAAAGCTCTACTTGCTTCATAATTTTCAATTTCACATAACATTAATAAGGGTAACTGATCCCAAACCAGGCGAACTGAGGATCAATGAAAGACCCAAACTTCAACTGTATGGTGACCACTTATGTACCTAATTCTGAATCGTACCCCACATCTTTAAATAATTTTAAAAAATAGTAAAAACACAATTTGCAATTTTATGTGAACTTTATACTAAAATTTCATCATGTAATGCTTTCAGTTCTACTGAGGAAAGACGTTAATTTATGGAATGTGAAAAATATAATCTATAGCAAGTCATTAAACATCTTCTGGATCATTGCATCTTAGACTATCTTCTAGTAATGGAAGCCCTTTCATTTTGATATCATTCGTTGAACAAAATACATTGGAAACATTCCTTGAAATGTGTTCTGAAAATTCCTGGGTAGTTGAAATAATAATAGTAACATAATAAATAACAAGGTACAAAATTTAGCATTCTCATTTTTCCAGAATCTCAGAAAAATATAATTGTTACGTTAATGCTGAATTATTTTGATTGTGATTTTAAATATAAGTAAATATTGGGTTTCTTGATCTTTGAACTGTTATAAAATACACTGATCTCAAAGAAGAATACTCTGGTCAAAAAATACATTAACTTTTTAAGGAAAAACAGAGTTTCTGAAAAATTAAAATTGTAGATGGTAAGAACAAAGCATAATGGCACAAGAAAATATTCTGAGAAAATCAGAAAGATCAGGTGCACTGTGGATCACAAATTATTGCACTTTAATTTTTAAATGAGTTTAGACATCTGTGAAATTTAAACCCCAGGGCCAATGATTTGTGTGGCAGTATGTTACAAAAGGAACAAAGCTTTGACATGCAAATTCCAGCTTTATGTTGTATCAGTTCAGGTAACCTTGCAAACAACCTTCACACACACACTGGAAGCTGACTGATGCCTCCCATATGGGTCCATTCTTCCTTTCCCCTTCCCAATCAAGTTGACAGCAATTCTCAGTTCATTTTCTAAACGAACTGATAGAAGCTATGCTAGGCCTGTACCTGTTATTAACCTCCCTTGCACTATTATTACTCATACATTTTCCTTTGAGATAAGCAGCTAAATGCAGAAGCTGATCTTTGCATATGGTGGGCTATTACCCCCAACAAAGAATTGCAAATGTCAACCTATTATCGGGTCATTAATGTCAGGTCATGATATTTCAGCATTTGATGATTTTAACCTTTGAGGACATTAACCCACATACAATACACTTTTGAAAAGAGTTTATTTATCCCTCATAATAGTATGAGGAATATTGTCTTGTAATACTGGGTACTGTGTATTTGGCAAAGATCATTAAATACATTTATGTAATCACTTCATTGGCTTAGCCTAACCCTTCATCTGTTACTTTAGAGAATCCAAATATGGATGAAATAAATGTTCAGATCTCTGATAGAAGAAATAAAGAAGGAAACAGAATTTAATTGTGTTCTCTTTTATTATAGACTTACTCCCTAATTCTAACTTACTGTTTAGACAAAGTTTGCAAGGATGATATTATCTTATTTCATTTATTTTTTCAATGAAAGTCAAAATTATGTCCTATTATAAAATTCAACAAAGTCAATTTCACTGCATGAAGTAGTTTTAGTGTGTATCGTTAAAGTCATAATTCAAGAGGTTGAAGAAAATCTATGATGAAATCCTTTAAATAGATTTTGTGCCCAGTTGTGGTGATACAGACATTGCTCTGGATACATGTTATGTTTGTGCTGTAGATCTTAAAATATTAGGAAAAACACAAAGTGTGTTTGTATTTTAAACAAAATTATTTAAAGTAGGATTTTGCTGATTTAATTTATTTCTATTATAATTATTTTGTTTTTTAATTTAACTGACCTGCCTCATAAAAATACTCTGAATATTTTGAAAACTTGTAAGTGAAGGAGAGTAAGAAAATAAGAGAATCTAATCAAAGAAAAAAATTAATAAAGTGAAGCAAATGTATTATCATATATAGGGAGAAGGAAGGAGTTTTTTTTGCCTATTTCTGTAAAGTAATCTCCACGTAAATCATCTGTCCATTAAATGAATTCTGCATTTGACAGTCATTATTTCTGTACCCACTACATACTAGAACTATGTCAGGCACCACTGTGGTGGGCAAATTCCAAGATAGTCCCAACGTTTCCCACCTTGTGTAATTTTTCGCCTGGTATCTGGATGAACCTATGACATTCTTCTAACCAACAGAACGAAGAATGAAAGTGTCATCCATGATATTGCATAAAACTGTACTGCCTTCTTCAAACAAACTCCTGCTAGCAAACTTTTGATGACTTCAACCTTTGCAAACCTCTTTCTAACAAACTCTGTTGTCTTCACTTGAGAATGTACACTTCATGATGAAACAAGCAATCATGTTAGAGGAGCTCACGTGCAAGAAACTGAGGATGGTCTCTTGGCAACAAAAAATGAGAATTTACATAATTATGTGAGCTTGGAAGTGGATTATTTCCCATTTTAGCTTTTCCATGAGATCCCTGCCCTGGCTGACACCTTGATTACGATCTTGTGAGAGACTGAAGCACAGGTGATTAATGCTAGATCATAGGAACACAAATTCAGAAAACTGAGTTTGAAGTTCCTGAGAAATAAGGAAAGGCTCCAGAAGCAGTAGCTGCTGATATCTGAAGGATGAGTATGAGGTACAGTACTCAGAAGAATGGTAGACTGTTTTGTGTGCATTGTGGAGAGCATGAATGGTGTTAGTCTAGAAGAGGACATAGTATATGAAAATACATAGAAGCGAGGTGAGAGAAAGCATGGCCTGATCAACATCCTGTGATGCTGGCAGTAAGGCAAGAAGTAGTAAAAGATGAAAGTAAAGAATTAAGAATAAAAGATAGAGAAGATAAATTAAGCAGAGCCCAGGATCATAAAAAACCCTACAACCCATGTTTATAATAAAAATCATGCATAGAATAAAATTCAAAGGACAATGAAAAATCATTATAAACTTTTACAAAATTATTATTTGCAAGAAGCATATGCTCCAAGGTATTTTATAATTGTTTTCAGAAAGTATAATTTTCACATTAGTCACTTTCATGGCCATCAGTTTTCTACAAGTTGATCTCTACTCTTACAGAGTTGTTAAAGAAATTGGTCAGTTGAAGAACACACTTTTGAATATTATGTGATTCCAGGATGGCTCTGGAGATTATGTCTGGCGATATACTGAAGGCTCACACAGTGATCATTTTGCTTATTTACAAGTTTTGATAATTTTTCTTACTGTATTGCATCTAATAGAGTATCTTTCTCTCATCTTCATCCATGGCTTTCAATTTTTCTAGGAATTGAATACTTAGGTCACAGTCATTCCCTTTAGACCTTGAATGTATTGCCAGTTTTTCTCCTGGCACTTAGATTCATGAAGGAGAAGTTTGAGCTTTACTCTCAAATCATTGTATTGTTATTAGAAACTTTTTTTCACCATTTTTATTGTTTTGATTTTTTTTAATCTACATAATTTAATACCTTACGAAAGCCTAT
Source organism: Carlito syrichta (assembly GCF_000164805.1). NCBI lineage: Eukaryota > Metazoa > Chordata > Mammalia > Primates > Tarsiidae > Carlito > Carlito syrichta. The sequence goes on from NW_007246165.1 coordinate 135,718, forward strand.
CCAGGGAGATAAGATTCCTTTTATTGCCTTGATTGAAACATTACCTTCAGTTTTACATCTACTTGTCTTTTGTTTTGTCCCTTTTAAAATATAATAACAATTACTAACATTTATATTGTAACTTATTAAAGGATTAGGAAAAACACTTTACATGCCTTATCCTTGTAACACATCATAACATACTTAGGAGATATTGAAATTATCCCTGTTTTACAAATGAGAAAACTGATACACAAGAGGTCATTGGCTCAAAGCCACAAAGCTAATGAGTATAGGGATTAGAGATGGACTCAGGCTGACCAACCATGGAGTTATCACTCAAAGCCTATTTCGATAGTGTAAAATCATCATCCATTGATTAATTCAATAGATAGTTACAGGATACCTAAAGTAACTAGTATGGTGGTGGGCATTGGGAATATCATGCTAAGCAAGATGAATCCTATAGTCTAGAAGACTTTTTGATGTTATTTTAAATGTAAAATAAGGCAAACATTGTGATTAAAAAGAAATCTAAGCAATGAGAAAAAGCCCTGTTTATTTTCAAGTAAATTACGACCACCCAATTTCAAGGGAAATCCCTGGGAATGGTGTCACCTGCCCAAGGATCTCCCACCAGCTACGCTGTTTAATTTCTGCTTTCAAATGTGAACATTGCTTTCCTCACTCATCTTTTCTTTCAGGCCATTATATTTTTGCAACAGTATGGTTTTCTGTTTTCAATTTGGGGTCATGCTATGTCGTCAGCACCCTATCAAGGATGTCAAACTGCTTTCTAAAATATTCTACAGGACATCATTTATAGAAGTGTGTTTTTCTGTGAGTCTCACAGATTCTCCTCCTTCCACTTTTCTCTGTGATATACTCTTTTAGGCTCTGTGGTGCTGGGTTTCATTATTCTTCTCATGCTCAACAAGGAGGAAGGCATGCAACATCTGCACTAGCCCTTGGCATTGGTCAGTGGCCAGGTAGGTCACACGCCAAGGCTAATCTCCTTCTCATAACACAATGTGGCAACAGACAGATGATTGTCCTTCCTAGTGCCATCCCTCCAGAGCATCAAGACTGTGCAGGTACAGTGATGCTAGATTCTCCTGCACTTGCCTGGTCCTTTGGCAAGTTAGTAGGGCATTCTGGCTGGGAGAATAGTCACTATCTTTCCATTTTCTTTCAAGTAGGAAGATCAGTTCTGTTATAACATTGCTAGATGACTAGTCATAGGCAGTGTTCTCAATGTATACTCAAGTACTCCATGGCTAGTGAATATGCCTCTCAGGAACGCACAGTGGACTGGCTCTCAGTCCTCTATGGTGATGTGAGCTTTCCTTCTTTCCTTCTTATGTTTCCATCTTTTTCTTCCCTTCTATCCTTGAATTCTGATAAGTATATTTTGATAAAATACTTGGAAAGGGTATATTAGATCAACATCTTAAATTTAAAAATCCTTTATTCAAATGTTGATCATGACATGCTAAGAAACTTAATAATTAAAGATTCAGGTGCCCCATACCTGCCTTCACTGATTGCAGTAACTAGAGTTGGCAATGGAGAGGATGCAGGTTTGCCAAATAACACTGGAAGTCCCAACAGAAAAAAATTAGATGTGATTGTCTTCTGGCATACCATTAGGCTCAGTGTTGCCAATTTGGGGCCTTATTTATGCTTAATCTTGTCTTTCATATTCATTTTTTAATTTATTTACAGTCTGCATATTACTACTAAGAAACATTACTCAGACCGTATTTATATTAGAGAAGGAGAAAGAGAAACCATTTGTTCAATGTAATTTCTTTATTCCTTAGCTAGTCACATATGCTAAGGCTTGCTGGATTCCCAATCACCATTTTCATTTATCTCTAGATCTCTACCTTTTGCCTCTCTGTGCTCCTATCCAGCTTCCTTCACAACTCCACCCTGGATTTCTTTATCTCAGAGGAATATCATTATGCCATACATTCTTACTAAATGTATTTATTAATGTACTTAAAGAATGACAACTTATAACATTCTCTTTTCACTTAATGTGACCTGTTGCATAATATTGTTATAGTATTTTTGTCCATGAATTTCTTTCTTTCTCAAAAAGATGGTTTTAGCAGTTAACTTTATACATAGCAATATATATCCCCAAGCTGTGTTCTGTTAGACTCTTTGATTCATGGAAAACATATGTTCCAAGGGAGTTAACAAGTAAAGTATAAGTCATGAAAAGGGTAGAGTTAGAAACAGATTGCACATCTATCATGATCCCTGGGAAAATATTTTTGCTTGAAGTGACAGGTAGCTCTCATTCTAAACGTAGTTTAAATGTGAAGACAAAAATGACTCTATAGCATGTTCCATTTATCCCCAAATGTCACCTTTGGCAAAGCACAGTAGATATTACACCCTGGCATTGTTCTGCATAGAAAGTTACTTGGACATTATTACGAGGAAAAAGAGAGGTTACATATTTGTCTCATAGTACTGAAGCTCCAGGGAATTGGGCTCTAAATCGTTTCTCTGGGTGCACTGGAAACTACAATGTACACAATACGTCAAATGATAGGTCAGCTCCCAAACTCCCAGGGTAGAGACCAGAGAGAGCAGTCTTGCCTTTTGAAGGCAAAAATAAATACTTTTTAAATGGTAGTATCCTTGAGTTTGCAGCAATGATACAAAAAGACCATAAATAAGCCAAGATAACTAGCACAGCTCTTTCATATTTAAATACAGGGCAAGACTATGTGTCATATAAGCACAGTATAGATCCAAGACTAAGCTAGCTTTGCAAATGCTAACATTTTAGAAAATAAATTATAATCTCTATGTTTTCTAAAAGGAATTTAACTTTGTAATCCCTCCAGAACAAGATTCAGATGAATACATTGAGTTCAGAATTTTATATGAGGATTTTTCTATTAAGAAAAATTAACTCAAAAACAAAGATGTTTTCATATGAGAAGTAGTTCTAAAATGTTCACATTTTTTAGATATATCATGGGAAGACCCATTACATTCTATCAGTCATTCAAATTTCTTCTTTTTACATGGTTTGCTCAACATACACAAGTCACTAGAGTAAGCTGGTTTCAAGTTTCCCATCATGACCTCTATCTTCCTGCTGCCATAACACGTGACTGAGGTTGTGGGAAAGCATCCCCTTCCCCAACACCCACCCCATCCCTCCCTGAACCACAGTTCCTACGTGCATTTGCTGTGGGATCAGAAATTTACCAGGGCTTCCACCTGGCAGATAAAACCATTCAAAGGATGTAAGTACATATTATTTGTGTTAAACTAAACTTTGGTAGAAATCTTTACTAATTAGAAATAAATGAGAAATACTGATAACATCCAGTACTAAAATAATCTATATCAGTCAATGAACTCTTCCAGAAAGCGAGGAAACAGAGAAGACAAAACAAACAAAATTCCTGCCCTATCTTTGACAGACTTCTGTGCCTCATAAGACAAAAAAGCTCAAAATCTCTGTAGGGGTTAGAATTTAGGTCAAAGAAATCCTTCACAGTGGATTTGTTATCCATTCTATATCATTTGTATTCACTTATGTAGATAGTCAATCAAGATGTCAACATAAATTCTAGGTTACATAAAGAAGCCTTTTCTTTTTTTACAGTGGTTGAGATAAATAATAACTTTATTATTATTTCTCTCTTTGACACATTATGTCTCTTTAGAAACGCTTTTCATAATGTCATATATTTATTTTTATTTACATAAACTTATCATGCTCACCATGATAGCATATGAGTTTTTAAAGGATAGACTTTTTGTTTTTCTACATCCACTACAGTTCTTAATAAAGAGTCTTGCATATAGCACCTGTTATGTAAATAATTATGATGTTGAATATTTTTGAAGGAATTTAGCCAACATAGAAAGGTAGAAATGTCATAGAGCAATAGCCTTCCAAGGCAGTAAGTTAGACAATAATTCAGTGATAAATTTATGAATCAGCACTATGTTAATCCTACTACCAAAGAGATTAAGAAGTCCTTTTCACCAAGAATATAACTTTAATTCAAATTAAATCTAAATCTACTAATAATCAAAATATAAAAGCATATATACAAACAAATAAAGCTACTGCAATTAAAATAGTTTGACATGGGAACATAACTGACAAATAGAAAACTTCAACCAGAGTATAGAGGCAACGACAAATATGGAACAACAGAAGTATTTCAATTCAGTGAGGAAATGGGATGATATAATGAATGAAACTGGGCAACTCACTATGCAACTGGAAGAAATAAAATAGTACTAGAATCCAGCATATAAAAAAACAAATTCCAAATGGATAATAGTTCTAAGCATTCTGTAAAAAACTAGAAAAATAGTTCTTATATTCATTGAATAAACACTCTGAAAATAACCCTGAATTGTACCCCCATCTTTATAATTAAAAAAAGACTCTGAAAATAAAACAAGTATTGGGCATTTCCAAAGAGAATAGTTAATAGATTTGATTTCATAAAAACTAAAGGTAATCATAAATAATGTCAAATATTAAAATATAAACTGGGAAAAATTATTTGAAGAATATTAACAAACCAAATGATAATTTATCTACTAAATTAAGAACTCCTATGCATAAACATGAATAGAACAAACAGAAAAATGTAAAATTAATACAGACATGCAATTAAGGAAAACATGTATACAAAAGTTTATTAAATATACTAAAAAAAATTGACAACATGAATGCTAAAATTTTCAACTTTGAAAGATTAATTATATCCATTGTTGACAATAAATGAGTATTTATAAACTGCATTTTATTCTGAACCAAAAATTACCCTGATACCATGAGACACAAAACAAAGGTCATATATTTGTCTTATAGCAACAAATCTGGGAGAGAACCGTAAGAGAATAAAAAGAAAAAATCCCTCAAAATTATTTTGGAGTTTCACTTCAAAAAATACAGTACCAAAATTTTGGCCGAAATATATAAAGACAAATGAACAAAGTTATTCATGGTAGTGTACAATAGCAAATAATAAGTGTTCTTTACATGGAGCTGGTTAAATAATGTATCATATACACCCATATCAGGAAATATAAGGTAAGCATTTTACAAAATAAAGATGTACATATATGAATTGAAGTGAATTAAAAGTATTATTTTAAAATATGATTTAAAAGCTGTATAATATCCTTCTATTTTGTTATATATTTTTGTCTACTTCTATCATTTTTCCCATGAGTATAAAAAAACTACAGAAAGAGATATGCACCAAACTCAAGTGATGAAAGGAGAAGACCAATTTTTACTTTATGTATTTTAAAATTAAAATGGCAATATTTGGAAAATTTTTACTTCCTTTTTACTTTTTTTAATTGTCCAAAATTGTGAAAAATACAGTGTGAGATATACAATAATAGAACGGTATACTTGATAGCACACAAAAAGAAATCATTATTTGAAAGATGCAGAAAAATTGTGAAAGGAAGGTGATATTTCTGTAATGTTTTAAATGAAAAAATATAATTTCACAAATGATTATCGTTTCTGAAAGAATTTAAGACAGAAAAAGTCATAAACACAAAGATGCAAAACATTCAAGGAACAAGATTTTTGGAACTATTGGACTAAACATGCAACTGTGAAATAAATCCCTAAAGGGTATTAAGAAACATTATGAAAAGCCTTTAATATTCTGCTAAAACAATTTTATTCTAGACCAGGGGTTGGCAATTTTCTTCTTATAGGGTCAGATAGTAAATATTTTAATATGGTCTCTGTCAGAACTATGCAACTCGGTTGTTGTAGTAAAAGTCACCTGACAATGTATAAAGGAACAAGGGTAAATGTATTCCAATAAAACTTTAGTTATTAAAAAAAATCAAGCATACAGGATGCAGCTTGTCATGCTCTAGGCCAAGGGAACTCAATAAAATATATTATTATGGACATAACCTGATTTTTAAAAGCGCAAAATTAGAACTAAGAAGAGGGTGATGAAAAGAGGGTCTCAGAATCAAGTCCTAGGTTGTACCAAGATTTAGATATTTTATAATGAGAAAGAACCAATGATTCTGAGAAGGATCAGTCAATGAAACAGAGGATAAAAAACCTAGAAAGTGTGGTATGGCAGAAGTCAAGAAAAAAATAGGGTGTGTGTCCAATTTTGTAGCGTGCTGTTTAATCAAGTAAGATGGAGGAGGATATTTACTCATGGATGTACATGTTGTACTTTGATATGAGAAAACTTGTGTTGATGACTGAGAATGGGTTAAATAAAAAATGAGAGATAAGAAAGAGGATATAAGCCGGGCTCGGTGGCTCAGCCTGTAATCCCGCGCCTTTGGGAGGCTGAGGTGAGTGGATTGCCTGAGCCCGCCGGTTCGAGACCCGCCTGGGCAGCGAGACCTCATCTCTACAATAAATCAAAAAATCAGCCGGGCGTGGTAGCGCATGCCTGTAATTCCGGCTACTTGGAAGGCTGAGGCGGAAGGATCGCCGGAGCCCAGCAGGTCGAGGCTGCGGTGCCCGGGAGCGGCCACTGCACTCCAGTCTGGGCGACAGGGTGAGACTCCAACCCCAAAAAAAAAAAAAAGAAAAAAGAAAGAGGATATAAACTAGCAGAATCCTGAAAACAAACAAAAAGTACAAAGAAGTAAACAATAGTCAGGGTATATGAAGAAATGTGACATAAAAGAAGAATATGAGCTTAGTTAGTTGGTTTTTATGGTAGGCAATATTTTAGTTAATGTTTCAGACCTAATAGAAAGAACTGATAAAAATAAACGGATTTTGAAGAAAGAAGTAAGTAAAATTGCATGAAACTAAAGCAAAAAAATGAGTCAATTTTGAGGAAGAAAAAAAATCAGAACTAACCTTTGGAGTATTAAGGTTTTGGCAGGAGGATACAAGAAAACAAAATTTATACTTTCAAAACTGTGCATTTTTCTTTTTGCAGTGTTCCATGTCATTAAAGTTTTTAGAACAAAAAATACAATCTTGTTTACCTTTCTGTCTTTGAAAATAGATGTCTGGTCATCGATGCTTTAAATTACACTATCATTAGTAAAAATGAAATAATTTGTGTCTCTAATGCTTAAAAAACTAAAGTAATATTACATTTATTAAAACCTGCAGAAACATTGAAAATGCTATTTCAGCTAAAGAAATTTGAAATTTAAGATGATAAATTAATGTCATTAAAATTACTTTAGTCCAATTACAGTGAAGTAAGCACATTCTACCCAATGACTTCTTCTGATTATAAGACTTAGAGACTATGTATATGTGAAGACTCTGAAAGATGGATAACAGTAGGTACATTGTGTAGAGAACACAGGACCTGGGCGATGAATCGGCAGCGAGTGTCTTAATTTTTTGTTTTGTTTTGGTTTAGCTTTTTTGTCTCCTGCTTATCCCATCTAGAGCTCTAGGTAGACTTAAGTCTTGGAACTCTGATTAGGTGCCATTAGAAAATGCTCCAAGAGAAAACATTTCCTCTAGCCAGAAAATCAGAAGATGAAAAAAATAGTTAAAAATCTTCTAATTTGGGGTAAAAGACATAGATTAAAAAATCTAGGAAATCAAATGAATCTTAATCAGCATAAATTGAAAGATAAGTATTCCCAGACACATTAGTATCAAACTGCCAAAAACAAAGATTGAGAAAAAAAGTTAAAATAAACCAGAGAAAAATTATATATATGTATGTGTGTTAGAATACCATTTTAATATATATATACATATAGTTTATATCTATATCTAAAGGAACAGATTTAAATAACTACAGATAAGAACTGTCTACCTAGAATCCTACATTTAGAGAAAATATTCTTCAGAAGTTAAAGCAAACAAAGACAATTTCAACTGGACGAAAACTAAGGGAATTTGTCATTAGTAGACCTGTATCATAAGAAATGCTGAAAGAAGTTCTTCAGTGGAGGGAAAATAGTAACAGAGGAGGATATGAAATATCAGGAAAAAAGAAAAGGGAACATATTTTAGTAAATAATACTTACAATTTGTCTTTTAAATTCATTAAAATATGCATTACTTGTGAAAGCAAAAATTAAAACATTGACAGTATTTTCACTGCAGGTAGATGTAATATATATAGTAACTATATTATTGAGGTGGGTATAAGTAAGGAAACTATATGACAATGGGGGTTTATGGGTTTTTTTCTTTTCTTTTCTTTTAAAGATGTGGGATACAATTCAGGGTTAGTCATACAAATGGTCATTGTGTAGGTAAAGTTTGGACCTCACTTTGGTCACCACTTCACCTGGTTTGAGATCAGGAGCCCTTATGGGGTTTATGTTTTACATGATGTGGTAAACTAATAATACTATGTAAGTTTTATAGTTTGATTAATATGTTCATAATTCCTAGGAAAACCAATAAATCAAACTATTTAAAAATATATATATACTTTTAAAAAATAGATAAATTAAAATGGAATTCCAAAATTATTCAAATAGTGCAGAAGAAAAAAAGAAAACATAAATTAAAAAATAAGAACAATGAAAAAATAATAAGGTAATAAACTTATTTAACTATATCAATACTTACATTAGACATAAAAACATACCAGTTATAGGACATTGTCTGATATGACAAAAATAAAAAGATCCAGTTCTATACTGAACAAAGAAAATGACCAGGAATAAAAAGGGACATTATAAACTGGTAAACAGATCAATCCACAAGGAGCAATAATAATTCCAACATATATGCACCTAACACCAGAGCTTCAAAATATATAAAGTAAAAACTAATAGAACAGACAGAATAAACAAATTCAAATTATATTTGGAGCTTTCAACACTAACAGAACATAAAGACAGAAAATCAACAAGAATGCATACATCTTGAACAAAACAATCAATAATAGTTAGACCTACTTGACCTATATGGACCAATACACTCCCAATTAACAGAATACACATTATTTTCATGGGCATATTGAACCTTTACTAAGATATATTTTCAATCAAAAAAGAAATCTACTTCATGAACCAAAAACAGTTCAAAGTTAATCTTTTAGCTTTTGCTACCTTCAGATGAAGAATGGTTTCTAAACTTATTTTCTCATTAATTTAATTATCCAGAAATTCAAGTTTCAAAATTTTTATATGAATGAGCTATATGTATATATTTTGGGGGCATTTTTTTCCTTTTGTTCACTTTTTAAATAAATGATATTTTTATATGTGGTTATTAATCCTTTGCCGGTTTTATGTGTTCCTGATAGATTATTGTGTGAGAATTTGTTTTTAATATGGTATATTTTGCTGTAAAGACATTTTTGTTCTTTATGTAATCTAATATTAGCCTATTTTCTACAAGGAATTATAACATATTTTGTATCCTCAATGCTTTTATAATTCTACTCTTTATTTTTAGATCTGTATTCTAAAGGAAGGACCAATGGGCCAATTGTTTCCAAAAATATGTAAATGTCAGTGTTTATGTTAATTTTATCAAATCAATCATATCATTAATTGTATTTTTTTAAATCTGAGAAATTTACATAAATTTTCCACTATGATTCTAATTTACAGTCTCTTTTATTCCTAAGTTTACTAGATATTTATATTTTTTAAAATAATTTTTAGTTTTTAAATTTCCTGCCTGCTAAATCTTCTTCAGAGATTGCATCCATAACTGCAAAATGCTTTTTTCCCTCATTTAACATTGGCCTAAAGGTAATATTCATCAAATATTCACATTCCCACCTTTGTAGTATTTTGCTAATAAATATCCCTCACTTTTCAAACTTTTTGTGCCTTTTATACTTACATAATCTATTAAAAACATCGTAGACCTTATTCTGTTCTTTAACTCCTTCTAAGATTGATTATATTTTAATGAGTTGATTTAATCTATTCACACTAATTTACATAATTATATTTTTGGTCTTATTCCTAAATCTTTTTATGTTTCTATTTATAATATGTTTTCCTTTTGTTGCCATTCTCATTATCTTGCTCTACCCTCTATAATGATTAAGATTACACTAAAATTGCTGCCTTTTTCCTCTTAAATTTTGTCGGTTATGCTATTGATTTCTAGTCAATCCATTATTTTTAAACAAAAAAAACAACATTTAGATGCATCTTAAACAATAAACACAAGCTTCCATATGACTTTTAGCACACAATAATTCTCTTTACCTCCCATTCCACTCCTAGGTTTTGACATCATTTGGAATTTTAGATACATTTTATTCAGGGCTTATTATTAACAAAAGCACAAGATTGTAATATACACAAAAGTGTATCCTACTATGAATATGTAGGATAAAAGAATCTAATAATTTGCTGCATTATCTTCCATAGAAATCTCAAAATGAGTATAATATTAAAATAAAGGAAAATAAAAGATGGACTTGTGCTAGACTTAAGATAAATGTGCACTGATACTCTTTTCACTTTGCTCTTCCACTGACTCCTCAATTCTGGTTCTAAATCATGCAACATGACACCCAAATTAATAGTTTTCACTATTTAATTCAACAAGCAAAAAAACACATTGAAATATATATTATATATTAGGCACCGTGACATGTTAAAACAAACAAAAATGAAAATGACCTTTGACCTCAAAAAATGGCCAGTTTAATGGGACAGAAAAATAAATGCATTGTCAACTCTAATAGAATGAAGTAAGTGCTATGGTTGTCAAAATAGTAAGTGCTAAAAAAGCACATAGGAAAAGAAATCTTTTCTGTTTCTGGAAGAAGCGATGACAAGGAATATTATCTTGCATGATATTAGGGTACCGTAGATCTAGTAAAAAAAGAAACAAAAAGAAAAAAGAAAAGCTCAGTGGCAATAAAGATAACATAGTTGTGAAATAGAGTAATAGAAAAAAATAATCATTGTGGCAGGTATTGTGGAAAATGGAAAGTTGGAAAAGGCCAAAGAGCTGAGAAGCTTCTTCATCATAAAAAGCCTCAGAAGTCTCGTTAAATCTTTAGACCTTATTTTAAGGGCAGCATAATTAATTCAAAGTTTGAATTAAAGCAGAACTTTAACATGTCATTATTCTAAATAGGAGGCAAAATTTTCCCATTATTAAAAAACATGCAAAATCTATATACATATTTACAAAAAAAGGACAAGTTTAAGTCACGTATCAGTGATCCTAATGAAAGCTAGTAGGCAATGAAATGGAACAGAAACATAACCTAGCTTTCAACAGAGCAAGCAAAACAGGTCAGTTGAATGTGGGAGGACAGTTTATGGTTTTATTTTCAGTGACACTCAAAGTTCATAGCAATTTACTATAACTATACTCCTAATGAGAGTAATCATATACCAGATGGACCCCCCAAAACCTGAATTTACTTGTTAAAGTGTATTTATTCTCATGTGTTTTAGCTTCAGTCACCTTTAAAATACTCTCCGTTTGATGCAATATACCTACTGAGATGCCTTTTCCACTGCTCAAACAGTTTTTGAACTCATCAATGTTGAATGCCTTTTAGTGCTTCTGCTGTTTTGTTGTTGTTGTTGTTGTTTCACCTCTTCCACATGGGCAAAATATTTCCCTTTGAAAACTTTGTCATTTGGGGAAACAAGAAAAAAAAACTTGCTTAGAGTGAGATCAGGTGAATAAGGAGGGTGGGTTATGGGGGTCATTCCTTTCTGGGTCAAAAAATTTTGAACCCTCAGGAGAGTGCAGACAGGTGTGCTCAAAAATCACTCATCATGGAGTGGGCAACACGTTGAAAGAATCTAAAAAAAGAAAAAAAAACCTCATCAAAGATGAAGACAGCCTCTCAGAACAATGCTAGCTGGTACACTGATGCTGATGGGTTCCTAGAACACTTACATAGCGGGGGAAGCCTGTGCCATAAGGCGCCCACCCTCCAAAAGATAATTCCAAATTTGGGGGTACCATCTTGTATTACACAGTCATATAAAAATATGTAATAAAAGTAAAAATTTTATGGAATTAACTGCTTGAAAATCTCTACTTGTAAGAGAATAAACTTTCCTTTTCCAGATTGGTTTTTGTTTTATTTATTTTATTTTATTTTTTGAGTCAGGGTCTCACTCTGTTGCCCAAGAAGGAGTGCAGTGGCACGTTCATGGTTACCTCAGCCTCAATCTACTGGGCTCAGGGATCCTTCTGCCTCAGTCTTCCAAGTACCTGGAATTACAGGCATGTACCACCACACCTGGCTAATTTTTTAATTTATTGTAGGGACATGTCTCACCATAGCACTCAAGCTGGTCTTGAACCCTTGGTGTCAGGCAATCTTACTGCCTCTGGCTCAAAAGTGCTGGGATTACAGGCATGACCCACCGTGCCTGGTTGTTTTCTATTTTTTAAACTTGACAGAGATTCTTAAGAGCACAGTTCTAACTGAGCCGTAACAAACACAACTATAGTTTAGCTTCTTTCAGGGTGTTACATAAAATTACATCTTTAATTTTGTAATGGAATTATGGTTTCATAAATATTTAATGGTAATAACATCATATTCAGAGTAAATTATGATTGTATACAAAATTTATGAGATTATTTTTTCAACCACCAAGGCACTACATTCCCATGAAGCTATTTGACAAAAAGTATTTTATCTCAACCATAAAAAAAGTTTACAAATTTAGATAAACACTTTTATAGTCTTAATTATGTATGTGTTCTTAAGAGACACCTTGACGGGGTATAAAACAATTCCTGTTTCAAAGAATTGTTTTCAACCCAATTTTTTAATAACTACTGTGAACATTACAATATCATTGCCTAGAAATTACTACATGGAACCTGAAGGATTCTTTTGTTACCTTGTATGAAACTAAATCTAATTTTCAAATTAATTTCTCATGCTATTGCTATGTGATAACATGCATATATTATCATAACATAAAATTAAGAAGATGCAGCCAGTGTTATTCCTCTTTGCTACATTCTTAGTGACCAGTACACATGTTGGCACTTGGTACATTCTCCATAAATATTTATTAAACATCTGAACATAAAACAAATTTTCATATTCATTCATATATACTTAGTTCTTCCTATTCATGGTAGTAACTTTTCATAAAATCACAGCAAATATTGAACTAGATACAGAACCAATGCTCCTAGGGGGAATATGAGATAAGTTTCCTGTGAGCTTCTGATCCTATTTTGTCAATTGATCAATACATGTCTTGTTTTATGTTTGTTTCTGTTCACAGACATTGTGTTTAATATATATGGTTCTTTTATTAACATCAAACTCATGGCCAATAGCACTCTAACTCAAGTCTGAACAATGTTTATTCTGCATATTCATTTTTTTTCTCCATAAGGCACATCAGATCTTTCTTGCAATTAGCAAGACTAGGCAGCAATTCAATACTACATGTGGTGGCCACTTAAACAACAAAATTGCCAACAAAACGGCAAAAATTTGCTGTGCATTGAAAAGTACAAAATATTGCTGAAAAAACATTTTCAAGTTGAAATAAAAGGGATACCTCAAGCTCATAAAATTGAATACTCAATATTGTTAGAATGTGAATTTTCCCCAAATTGGTCTATAGAGTCAATAAAAAGCAATCCGAATTTTAGCAAGCTTTTTATTTATTTATTTATTTATTTTTATAAATTGAGATGTTTCTAAATTTTTTTGTGAAAATGCAGAGAACCTAATCATGTCAGAAAATATTGAAAAAGTTAATCTGCAGCAGTAATGAAAACAACAACAAACCAAACTTGGTGGGCTCACATTTTTGTACTTTCTAGTTATAGAATTTCTATATAACTATAGCAATCCAGGTATTGCAATAATCATGGAAATATATACAAATCAATGAAATAGATTCACTCATAATTAATTTAATTGTTTGCAAAAGTATCTAGATAAATCAATTAGGAAAATAAAGTTATTAATTTATAAATGTGGTTAGTAAAATAAAAAAATAAATAATTCTTTAAAATACAATAAATCAAAAAATCAGCCGGGTGTGGTAAGCGCATGCCTGTAATTCCGGCTACTTGGAAGACTGAGGCGGAAGGATCGCCGGAGCGCAGCAGGTGGAGGCTGCAGTGGCCGGGAGCGACCACTGCACTCCAGTCTGGGCGACAGGGTGAGACTCCAACTCAAAATATATATATATAATACATTAGGCTGGGTGCGGTGGTTCATGCCTACAATCTCAGCACTTTGGGGGGCCGAGGTGAGAAGATTGCCTTAGCCCACAGGTTCAAGACCAGCCCGGGCAACTTGGTGAGACCTCATCTCTACAATAAATCAAAAAATTAGCCAGGCGTGGTGGAGCATTTCTGTAGTTCCAGCTACTTGGAAGTCTGAGGCAGAAGGATCACTTGAGCCCAACAGGTCGAGGCTGCATGGCTGTGAGCCAAAAAAACAAAATAAAATATAAAACATTTTAAAATTTAACCTTAATTATAATTTTCAAACAGATAATAACAAAATAATCATTCCTAGTTATACTTAGCATAATGATAACTGGACAAGTACGTTATTTCTCATAATGTAGTTCACAGAATCTACCAGTTTGTTTCTGAGATCCCTTCTTCAGACCCAGATCATCTCACGTTAAATTACAACTTATCAAGCCATCAGATAATTTAACAAACAGAAGAGTCTTAGATTTACTAGTCTTGAAGCTAAAATTTTGGGGGAGGGTTGATAACACAAGTTGGGAGTCAACCAACATTTTGAATTCTGACAAAATAAAGATTAAATATATTTCATGATAGCTGGTATTCATGTAGGATTACCTCTGTTTTATAATCACTGATACTGCCATTTTTGTAAAACTTTTGTAAAAGTATGCACAAACTTAAAATGAGCAATTTTGATAGTTTTTTCTTTGTCCAAATTATAGGTTTTCAGGGTTGTATTTATGGCTTTAAGTTTAGTAAGGTACCAGTTACTTAATAACAGTAGTAGTCCACATTTACTTATCATAACAATTTATAAAGAAATAAACATCTCAAATTTCAACCTAAAATGTGACAATGTTCATAATATTCTCTAACAATGTGTGAGTTTAGTACCACTTTATTAAATGGTATTAATATTGTATACCTAACCCTGAATTGTACCCCACATCTTTATAATAAAAATTTTAAAAAAAGAAAATAGATAAAAAATAAAAAATAAGAGTCTATTTTGTTTATACATCTGATCATTAATATACACCTATTACTGAAAGCATTGGCTGAATGCAAAAAAAGAGATTGAAAGAAACTATACTTTAAATAAAATTTCTTATTTTATTTTATTGTTAGAGGAATATTTATTTTAACTGCAACAAAGACTTAAAATAGTCCTTATCCTCAACTCCTTTTATTTTTGCTGTTTATCCAAAAGCTGTGTTCAAAAAATGACTGGTTTAGAAATGGAAGTCAGGATAAATGTCAACATTTACTAGCAAAATAATCAGTGAAACATTAAACTGTAGCCCCAAATAAGTACACCAAATTATCTGTTAAAGCATCATTGTTTTAAAAATTCCAATAATTTTTCCAGAATAAGATATTGCATGATCCTGTTTTATTTTTCTTGGTTTGGGGGTGAAGGTGTGTTACCAGAGCATATGGTAATTTTTTGAAACTAATACATAATTAAAAAGTGAGAACAAAGAATAGATAATAATTCTGTAACCAATGAAGGACAAATGTATTTGAATTATGAGAAAACATGACAAAAAAGTATAAAATGCCATTGAACATCATATATTTTCTGATGAATTATGAGTAAGCAATGTAGATAACAAATTGGTTTAATGTCAAAGAGGAAAATTACTATTTCCTTGCAATAGAAATTCTATGCCATTCAAATACACATCAAATGGAGTAAACTGAAAGTTTTTTTTTCCCTGTAGATTATCTGAAGATTAAATTATTTTGGGAGGCAAAACTGAGGCAACATCAATACATTCAAAATTTCCCTTCATTCTCCATCCCAATGTCACCAAAGATTTTGTAGCTTACTTAAAGAAAAAAAGTGGGTTAATAACAGAGTTTTACTTTATTTTCTATTTTACTCATTCTACAAAATAATTATTCTTCTTTTAATTGAACATTTCTGTTTTATAAGTAGTTTATTATTATTTGCTTTTATTATTGCTATTTGCATGCTTCTTTAATTTGTAGTTATTTTCTATTTTTTCTGTAGCTACACAGATCATTGATTCTCAGTCTTTAAGTTTTTTTAGTTATATGCATTTAAGGCTACACATTTTCTCTTGATCACAGCTTTAGCTGCATCCCACAAATTTTTCTGCCATTCTTTCATCATTCAGTGAAAAATACAGCTGACTCTTAAACAATGTAGTGGTTGGAGTACTGGCCTCACACAGTCAAAAAATCCATGTATAATTTTTTACTTCCCAGAACTTAGCAATGAATAACCTGCTGTTGACCACAAGCCTGACTAATAACATAAACAGTTGATTAACACATATTTTGTATGTTATATGTATTATATACTGTATTCTTGAAATAAAGTAAGCTAGAAAGCAGAAAACATCAAGAAAATCATAAAACAGAGAAAGTATATTAACTATATTAAGTGAAAGTAAATCATAATAAAGGTCTTTATCTTGTTACTTTAGGTCGAGTAGGCTGAGGAGAAGGAAGAAGAGGAAGGAATTGTCTTGCTCAGAGGTGGCAGAGGCAGAAGACGTAGAGGATGCAGGAGAGTTACCCTCAGTGTAACTTTTATTGAAAAACTTCCACATGTGAGTGAACAAACTCATTTCAAACCCTTGTTGTTCAAGAGTCAACTGTAGTGTCTACTTTTTTTTTTTTTTACTTCTAGGATATTTGGAAGTATATAGGTTAATTTCCAATGATAAGGATTTTTTCTTAGTTTTTGTTATTACTTTCTAGTTCCATACGGTATAAGTCTTTAGAATTTATTCAAACTATTTTATGGCCTTGTGTGTTCTTGGGTTCAGTGTGTGTATGGTGCAACTCAATAGCAAACCCAAGGAATGATGAAAATATTTATAACAAAATTAGGTGTAAAGGTATCCTCCTCCATAAATCAAAATAAAAGTGGAAAGAAAAAAACAAACTACCATAGGGACTGTGGGGTAGCTTTATCTGTATGGGAGAAAACAGAGGAAAGCTAGAGGTCACCTGCTGTACTTGGGCTGAGAAGAACTTGAAGCTGCCCTCAGCTTCTACCTGCAATTAATTTCTATTCTTTTTTGGGGGGGGCGGGGGGCAGTGTCTCACTCTGCTGCCCAGGCTGGAGTTCGGTAGTATGATCATAGTTCACTGTAACCTCAAACAGCTGGACTCAAGCCATCTTTCCACCTAGGCCTCCATACTGCAGGAATTACAGGCATGAGCCACCATGCTTGGTGTCACCTGCAATTTCTACCCATGTCGGCTTTTCCCA
Source organism: Carlito syrichta (assembly GCF_000164805.1). NCBI lineage: Eukaryota > Metazoa > Chordata > Mammalia > Primates > Tarsiidae > Carlito > Carlito syrichta. The sequence goes on from NW_007246165.1 coordinate 153,072, forward strand.
ACATGGTCACATCCTTCATTTACCAGCAGGGAGACTCCAGAGTGGGTCTGTTGTGCTTTTTTATATGATATGGCATAATCATCCTGTTGCCTTTGCCATATTTTCTCAATTAGTCACAAGTCACAGGTTCTACTTTTTCTCAAACAGAGAGGTTACACAAGATGTGAGCATCAGAGAGCCAGCATAGAGTGCCTCTGCCAGTTAGTTTTGGGCAATTCATCTTAATATAATCCAGTAAAATGAGGCTTTAATGTATAAAAGCAGGTCTTTCTGGATAATCGTTATATCCAGGGTTAGCACTGTTTGGATCCTAAATTTGTGTCTAATGTGTGTTCTTTCCAAAGAAAGGTTAAAGCTCTGCTTAGCTTTCTTGGCTCTCACTTTTTGCTCTCTTTATTCTATTCTGCTTGTCTCCTCCACTGCTAGACCACATTTTAGGAAAAAACCTAGAGGCAAAACACTTTATCAAAGGCTAGGCTCATCTCTGTTCTATTTCCAGTATTGAGTTTGTTGCCTTGGGTTAAATCTTACAAGGTAGTTCATAATAGTACTTAAGAATAATTTTTTAAAATTAATTCTAAGGCTGGGTGTGGTAGCTCACACCTATAACCCAGCACTTTGAGAGGCCAAAATGAGAGGATTGTCTGAGCCCATGGGTTCAAGACTGGGCAACTTGGTGAGATCAAGATCAAGATCAAGTTGCAGACTGGGGAACTTGGTGAGATCTCATCTCAACAATAAATAAAATAAATCAAAATTAGATGGGCCTATAGTTCCAGTTACTTGGAAGGTTGAGGCAGAAGCAGAAGGATCATCTGTGCCCAGCAGGTCGAGGCTGCGGTGGCCGTGCGCATGCTACTGTACTCCAGCCTGGGTGACAGAGTGAGACTCCAACTCAAAAATAATAATAACAATAATAATGCTATAGAGACTCCTCTGTCCAACATCTTGTTTCATTTATTTTTTTCTTGTTTTTAGTATTTTTAATTTACCTGTATGATGAACACTTGAATACCTAATCTGAATTGTATAACACATCTTCATTAAACCAAAAAAAAATCATCGGTGCAAACCTAAAAAAACTCTACTGATCTGAAATGATAACTTAAAGGTATACTAGAATAGAAAAGGAAATATAGTAGAAGTAATATGTTTCTGCATGAATTTTAGAAAACTTTTATTTATTATTTATATTATATTAATTATACTATTAAATGTGATGGAGAAATATACATGCATATTCGATAATACTTTTAAATATAATCATGGAAATTTTTGCCAGAGATTAGATAAATTATTTTTTCTTTTTAAAAAATTTTATTTTTAAATAACATATATATTTATAGGATACACGATGTTTTAATATATGTTTATAATGCAGAATGATTAAATCATACCTATTAACAAATCCATTATTTCACATACCTATCTTTTTATGATGAAAACACTTAAAATCTATTATTTTATAAATTTTAAAATATGCAATGCATTATTATTTATTGTAGTCACCATTCTGTGAAATTAGTACAGCAATTTCTATAACTGGTCCTACCAATTAACGAATGAGTTCTTTTCAATTTTCAGTGAGAAATTCAGTAGCTAGTCATTTAACTCAATCTTTGACCTGACCCTTTTAACATTTATACAAGTGATTTGGCTGATAATACAGGGATAAAATATTTTCAGGTGATTTTAAGCCAAAATGGATTCTTAAAATACAAGGTAAAAATTGAACACTATGGGTTAAGATTTTGTCCCCATTTGTAAATGGGAAGAATAACTTCCCCAACATAATACAACTAAGATTTGAAGTATAATCTGACTCCAAAGTTCAGTTCCCTACTCTCCACCCTTCTATACTTTATACTTCATAGAGGACAGGAAACAGAAACGGAAATGATCTCAGAAGGGAATATTATCCTTGGAAAGCAGAATCTTTCTTCTTCTCAAATTGAAAACAAAAGAGGAAAAATGATACAACGAAATACTGTGTTGGAGAGGAAAAAGGAAAAAAAAGAAAACATGTTCTATGATGCTGACGTTGACTTCCCTGCTGAATGGGAGCAAGCTTACACTAGGAGCAAAAAGTGTGTTGTTGCAACCTGAGGATGCATCTTCTGGGCTGTAAATAGTGTTTTTTTTTCTACTTTAGTATGTAAATATTTAAACAATATCCGAATGACAACTTTCATTTCACATGACTTACACATGATAAATTTGTTTCCTTTTTTTTTTTTTTTTCTATTTTTGCCTCTATGGTATTGTTTCTGGTTTTCATTTTTCTGCACAATGAACTTCCCCACAATAAGTTAAAATAGCCACTCTCGCAGTCATAAAAATTCAAACCAAAGTGTTACATCTTTCTGAGAGTGTATAAAATATTGGATCCCCACTGATAGATGAAGAGCACGGAAATGGTAGAACAGAGGATCATACTGGGATAAGAAGACAACAATAGCTTTATTCAGGGCTTAGTATACTCAGAAGGATAAACTAATGAAGCCCATGATGAGACAATGCTAATAAGGACTAACTCAATTCTTTAATTAAAATATTTTTATTTTTCTCAAGACTTTTCAGGAAGCATGTTTACATTACTCTGTTAACATGGAAGTATACACTGTGTGAAATGTGTTTGAATAAAACAACATGAATTATGACTACTTGTAGGATAATAGGATAAGGAAATCCCAGTTCATTTCCATTAGGATGCATTTGTCTGAATCCATGACCTGTTACTGCCTAAGCTGTATTTTATTGGTATCTGCCAATCATTCTGTTCAAATGAACCTATTAAGCACGCTCTGAAAATACATAGGTTAAAATTCATTGCATTAATGCTAAATATAAAGATCCTTTCAGTCTTTGTTGGCCTCCTGGCCCAAACTCCTTCACCCTGAAAAAAAGAGATAGAGAATGGCACATCTATTTTCCTTATTACATCAGGTCCTAACCCAACATTAATATCAATTGAAGAAAGTCAATTTTAAAACTTCCCCCAAATGTCACATTAATCAAATAGACCATGTTGTCACAAAATGTACTATCTATTAAACCAATAAAAGTAAAACACCGATGCCCTGTGTTGACATTTCACGGCGTAGCATCTCCACTAATAAGATTCTGGCTCCAGTTCTAGCTATAATGCACTTGTGAAATACTAGAAACCAAATATAAATCAGATGTTATAAAGCAGCTCCAAGGTCCTTGATAGTCCAAGGACCTGCAGAGAAAGAAGTACTGGAAGGTAAAAGGTAGCCAAGTTTTGCTTCATTCTTTCCTTCAAAGATAGGCAGGTATTTTTCTCTCCTATCTGCTTTAAATGTTTATTATATTAAAACAATAATTTTGGAAAAGAAATTACTCAAGTAGAAATACTGTACATATAGCAAAGCTTTGGGAGATTTTTTTCATTTGTATATTTAGTTCACACCTTCACAATACTACAACAAATGTCACATGGAGACATGTGACACACAAAAGATTGTATTTAAGATTTGGATATAATATACCATTTAACCTGATAATTTATGTAATATTCAATCATATGTTTTTTTCCATTTTTATGTCATTTTCATAATTTCCTTTAACGTTTTAGAAAAATATTCCATTTAACCGTTTATTTTTCTATCTGAATCAATAATACTAGCCTTATGCCCTATAAGGGCTTAGTATACTCATATACTAAGTGGTAAGAAAATAAAGTCTTGGCTTGATCTTTCTTTACCAGTGAACAAGTCTGCAATTTTAATTAAAATATTGTTTGTATGTTTACTTTTAAAGTATTAAAACCACTTCTCAAAAATCTGTACATAAATACAGTAGTTTCCTTGTAATTTTATTAACAATCATTTCATTATTGATATAATAATTCATTCATTTAAAATTCCTCCCATCATTTTTATCCTACCTTTCAATTATTTAAAATTAGTCATTTTATGCTTTCATCTAATTGTATTAAAGTTTCCTTTTGCTCATTTACAGAAATTTGCTCAGAGGATAGAAGGTTAAATACCTCCAGAAAAAACTAATACTCGAGCAACTTATATCCTAAAATATAATATCATAGAGAAAGTTTGGGGTCTTCTCTCTCAGAAAAGCATTTTTGTCTTGTATACATTAGAGTATGTAAATTTCCAAATCTTCCTTCTGCACATTGATTTTATACTGAGAAATATTAGACATTAATAAGCACCAATGGAAAGTCCTGAGATGCAGTTTTATGTTCAAATCAAGTTATTTCACTTACTAAATCAAATTAATTGCCAAGTTCTATATTTCAAAGGAACATATGATGCTTTTTGAAGAACATGGGGAAATTTATTTTACTTTATCTAATGAGTCATTTTACATTAATTCTGGAGAATGAAGTACTACAAAGGGGTGGAAGTTAAATATCAGCTTCCTTTTATTAGCCAAACCTTTATTAAAACTTAATAAATGAGCTATTGTTCCCAATATTTACATAAAGCACTTTATCATCAAATGCAAAATGTGTCATGAATTAATGTCTTTTTAATATAAAGGCAGTAAAGTTTTCCTACTGACCTGTATATTATTCTTCTCACTACTGTAATTAGTAGTAATTAAATATTATCTCTCTTAATCATTTATTTAAAGCTGTCAGGAATCAATTCTACATCCTTATTTAGATGAATAATATACACTCTACAGAGACTTTTTTTTTCTCATTGAGGTGAAAATATATTTTCTTTACAGAAACAATGATCCATTCACTACACTAATGGCTAAGCAACAATGATTACTATATAATAATTTCTTATATCAATGTGGAAACTTATTTGGGGAGTATGACCTCAAAAAGCATTCTTCAGCTTTTACATGCCTTACAATATGTAACTCACTGAATAGAAAGACTATATGCATGTATGATTCTAGATATTTTTCCTAACCACTAATTCTCATATGAGATTATGCTAGCAAAATTGGAAAATAAAAACTGAATAACAACAAAAAAAACAAAATTCTTTGATAAACAGATAACCAGTGTTCATTAGTCACTTCCCTGTCATTTTCACTAATTTTAAATAACAAAGATGCTTATAACATGGATGTAATGTTCTGATGATCATTTTGGTATACAAACATTATTATAAATATTGATATATTAGATTTGAAAAATTTACATGATGTATAATTTCCAATAATGTTTGTTATTTCAACTACTATAACTAAACTTTGAGGTCCCAAGTATAATCAAGTATTTAGCTTTCCATTCAAACTAAATATTAATGTATTTAAGCAAAGAACATCTAAAGTCAAGAAAGAACTAGTTGATTTGCATCTCCCTGACGATTAGTGAGGTTGAACATTTCTTCATGTGTTTGTTGGCTGCTCGGATGTCCTCTTTTGTGAAATGTCTGTTATATCTTTTGCCCACTTTATAATGGGGTTGTTTGTTTTTTTCTTTTCAGCACGTTTGAGTTCCTTGTAGATACAGGATATTAAGGCTTTGTCAGACCTGGTGTTGGCAAATACTTTTTCCCAGTCTGTAGGCTGTCTCCCTGCTCTCTTGATGGTTTCTTTGGCCTTGCAGAAGCTTGTCAGTTTAATAAGGTCCCACTTGTCTATCTTCTCTCTTATGACCTGTGGGTTTCGGGTTTTGTTCAGGAATTGGATGCCAGTATCACACTGAAATATCGCCTAACTCCAGTCAGAATGGCAATTATCAACAACTCAAAAAATAACAGCTGCTGGAGAGGGTGTGACGAAAAGGGAACACTTCTATACTGTTGGTGGGAGTGTAAACTAGTGCAACCTCTGTGGAAAGCAGGGTGGCAATTCCTAAAAGCTCTAAATATCAACCTCCCATATGACCCCACAATCCCCCTACTGGGAATATATCCTGAAGAACTCAAATCACTTTATAAAAAAGATACCTGCACATGTATGTTTATTGCAGCATTGTTCACAATAGCAAGAACCTGGAAACAACCAG